>NC_057795.1:417461651-417495780 GCF_018294505.1 Triticum aestivum | reverse complement strand
CAGCCCGCACCATGCGCTCCCCTCCACCCCGCACAAGCGCCCCGTCTCCATGAACTCCTCCTCCTCGGCCACCCCCACCAGGCCCTCGCCGCTGCCGTCGCCCTTCACCCCGCCGCGCCGCCGCAAGCTCGCCGCCTCCTCCGCGCCGCCCGCCCCGGCCGCGGCTGCCGCGGCCGCGGCCGCCGCGAGGCATCTGCTGCGCTGCCTCCACCTCCGCCTCCGGATCCTGCTGCTCCTCTCCCTCCCGACCCTCTACTTCCTCTCCCCGTCGCCCGCCATCCTCCCGCGCTCCCTCCTCGCGGACTTCCTCTCGGCCGCGGCCTTCTCCTGCGCGCTGCTCCTGCTCCTCTGCCTCTCCCTCCCCCGCCTCCCGTTCCCGCTCCCCTTCCACCTCCCGCTCCGCCGGCCTCGCCGATCCCCGATCCTCTGGTCCATCGGCTCATCTCCGTCCGCGTCCGCGTCTGCCCCCACCACCGGCCATTTCGTCCAGGTGTACAGCAACGGCGATGTCTACGAGGGCCAGTTCAACCGTGGGCGGTGCACCGGCAGCGGCGTCTACTACTACTACATGAGCGGCAGGTACGAGGGGGACTGGATCGACGGCAAGTACGACGGCTACGGGGTCGAGACCTGGGCCAGGGGGAGCCGCTACAGAGGCCAGTACCGGCAGGGGCTCAGGCACGGCCACGGCGTGTACAGGTTCTACACCGGTGATGTCTACTCCGGGGAATGGTCCAACGGGCAGAGCCATGGATACGGTGTGCACACCTGCGAGGATGGCAGCCGGTACATCGGGGAGTTCAAGAGAGGTGTCAAACACGGGCTAGGCCACTACCATTTCAGGTTTGAATTGCATTGTATTTGTGCATAGTTGTGAAATCGAGTTAAACTGTGCAGCTATTTACATGCTAGCCATGATCCTTTTTTATGTAGACATAGCCGGTGCATAATATAGTGTGTTAATGTTGAAGATCTGGCCAAACGTGAGATTGTGTTAGCTATGACATATGATGAATAAGGAAATTGTAGAGCTTGCGTGGATATTTTCCGTCTTCCATGTTTTGCCTCATTGGTTGCTAAACATTATCACAGTTACTGTGGGGTTTGTGTATCCGACCTAAACAAGACTCATGTGTAATTGGCCATATCATGGTATAACCTAGGGATTGTAGTGAAGTTGATAACTGCACAAGTATTTTATATATCAAGTAAACTGTAGAAGTTCTTTTCACCCAAGTAGATGATACATTAGTTGCCGGTAGCATTGTTCTTTTGTTGCTTTATGTTGAGTAAGATGCTTCTTTCAATCAAAGTAAAGGACTTGTTGTTTTCTAGGGAGAGATGATATGGCTCGCTTGGCTGATTCCCTTCACCATAGATCTGATGTAGAATTCTCCTTTTCTGTTTGTAGTGGAATCTGGAAAAAGTGTAATTATCACCAGGGTAGTGCCCCAACCAACAACTCCCCTTGTTACCTCTGTCTCGCCGAACAAGAATACAAGCTACTCTTTACGCTACCTTGCCCCATACCATTAGCCATTAGGTAGGAGAGCTATTGGTCAGACATACTCCCTCCTTCCCAAAATCTAGGGCGTATTAGTTGTTAGCACGAAAATTAGCGCAGAGTCAGTTACGTGAGCAAATCGCAGGAGGGAGCCATCCACGATTGGAGATAAAAAAGGAAGGCATGCATGATTTGGGTGCTAACCCCACAAGAGGATTGGCCGCATCTTTTTATTTCCAAAAAAGTAACGATCCTTGGCTAGGCTTTAACTGTGCGTCCTACATTATGGGATTGCAAATACGCCTAAGATTTTGGGAAGGAGGGAGTAGCTTACAATCAACCGGAGAGCTCTAAAAGAACTGCAGATAATGAGAATTGAGATGTAGTTATTTGGTAGAATAGAGTGACACTGCTATCACCTCATAAGCTACTCCCTCCGCCCATAATGTAAGACGTTTTTTGACACTAGTCTAGTGTCAAAAAACGTCTTACATTATGGGACAGAGGGAGTAGTTTTTTGGATGAATTTAATATCTGCCAAATTTAGAGGCAGACCTGTACGAGTATATTAGATGCATATATCATGTGTATATTTTCTTCTATATGGGTAATATTACTGGTTATGGTTGTGGTCTTTATGAGGAATGAGTTTGGGTATACAACTAATTTAGTAATATCCCAAGGTTTTGAACCTAGTTCTAGCAATGACCTGCCGTTCAGTTGTGTGCAGCGTGAAATCTATTTATTTGAATTCTTTAAATCTTGTTTGAAACTTTTCTTGTGTAAATTCTTGCTACTTAAGCTGTTATCGTTTATATCAACTTATTTATGTGGCTACAGTTAGTTAAAAGTTCATGGTACACAATTGGATGGTTACTATAATCCAATTTCTTAGTTTTAAGATTTCATAGTCAGATTTGACCAAAGCACCAAGTTAATTTGCTACAAGTTTTGTTCACACCGGTAGTTCATTTCTTATATGCGTAAATACATTAATTCACTGTAGTATTATATATTTGTCTCATCAGTCATGGGTTATATTGGTTGTCCCTGAAGGGACTGGTAGTGGGCTATACGAGTCATCAATGATTGCGCATGGTCTCCATGTATTTTGTCTATTTTGTTGTCATCTGTACTCGATACATCTGAAAAGACCATATAAATAACTATTCTCTTTCCAGTTATGTTTACCAGATAACTAGCTGGATAATATGTCCAACTTCTTCAAACTTCATGAGATAGCATATAAAGTTTTATGTGATGTCTGCCAATTATACCGTGCTGCATATTTCCAGTACAACCATCTTCTGTTTGAATCGCAATTGATCTTAAGCTTCCATTTTCCTTTTTTCTTCCATGTTTGTTCTTTTGAGTTCACTTTTAACTTGAGCCTGTTAAGATTGCAATATGGTATCATGATTCCTTTGTGCTAGTATAGCCGTGTTTGGCAGTAATAAATGATGCAGTATAAAATTGGTATTAATTGAGCTTTGAACTAACTCTTTTGTTACTGCTGTTAGGAATGGTGACACGTATGCTGGGGAGTACTTCGCTGATAGAATGCATGGTTTCGGAGTCTACAGCTTTGCCAATGGGCATAGATACGAGGGTGCATGGCATGAGGGCAGAAGGCAGGGCTTAGGCATGTATACATTCAGGAATGGAGAGACACAAGCAGGCCACTGGCAAAATGGAGTTCTTGACACCTTAAGCACCCAAAATATTGTCCCAGGGTCAGCAATTGCCGTGAACCATTCCAAGGTCCTCAATGCAGTGCAGGTAATGTGCCAGCAAACCATCGGTAGTTACCAGAAAGTCTTTACTCCATGATGTTTAATACTGTACAATTGTGGTCACTGATTTCTGATTATGTCACACCCCCAGGAGGCAAGAAGAGCTACAGAGAAGGCCTACGATGTTCCAAGAGTAGATGATAAGGTTAACAGGGCGGTTGCCGCAGCTAATAAAGCAGCCAATGCAGCTAGAGTGGCTGCCGTGAAGGCTGCACAAAAACGCATTCCAAATAATAACGATGATCTACCATTGTCAATAGTGTGAGGATTTAGCCAACATAAGGTTGGCACGAAGCTGCTTGGCGATGCCATCACAATACGAATCGTCTGGCAGAAGCTTTGATTCCTCAATAGGGGTGTTGTTGCTCTGCCACCGGTCCATGACGACACCTGAGCGACGCCCATTGCATCAGAGCTTCGGAAGCAGAGTTTTCTGCCATCCCTCCAATACATCCTTGCGGTGTCTTTTGCGATGCAGCAGAACTTCTGCGCTGAGAGCTTTCCGTTGTCGAAGGCAATGGATTGTGGTCAGGTAGCTTTCCGTCTGCTTTTCTTCAGTGTAATGTCCATCCTACGTTAGAGATGCGATGATGATGTACACCCTCGGTTGTCAGAGACAAATTTCTCCCCCGCTTTAAGCATGTATAGAAGTATAGAACCCTACGATTTTCGTGGTGCCGGCTGTTGAGGTTGGAGTTGCGCCCGCTGTTGTCTGTATCTCTGTAGCAGAAACGCATAAAGATATCATGCACGACCATGATTCATCAGCGCCTCCTGTTGTTTTGGTTGTTGATGTGTCACTGTAAAATGGAGTGTCATCACTATTGTCTATCAAATCCGGGAGCGAACTCGTTTTTTTTTCCAGAGTTTTCAAAGCGAATTCAAGGGAGAGGGGATAGCTAGCAGTTATACACCGTTACAATGTGTATTAACAGAAGTCATTCTTAAAAAGTACCATGAATTAATGGGAATATTCCTCTGAAATGAAGTACTACGACACAAGGACTCGTGCCATAGGAATTTCTCCGAAATGGTTAGCCTCAATTGAATCTTCTTTTTTTTTTTTTGCGGGTAATTGAATCTTCTTTGGACCGGAAGTCTGAGCACAAAGTGCCCATACAAAATATTTCTCAAGTCAAGAAACTAACATAGAAAAAGGAGAAATAACAATTTCTAAATCATCACTACGAACCATCCAATCTAAACATGAGTCAGACAAGAAAAAATATGATGAATTGTGGACTATTAATGTCAAAATAATACTCCCTCCTTAAAGAAATAGAAGAGTGTTTAGATCACTACTTTAGTAATCTAAATGATCTTGTATTTCTTTATGGAGGGAGTAACAATCATTTTCTTTTTGTGAAACAATAATAATCATCATCATTTCTAAGTTGACTAAGTTATAGCCACTCCCGAAAGATATTCATAAAATTACATTTCTATTTTATCAATATAAAATAAATAAAAGAGGCTTAGTCACTTCACGTGCATCTACCTCAGAACAACATCACACTTTTCAATCCTAGCCGTCGGTCGCTTGATCAACAATAGGAGTCGAGACTTGTGCAGGGAAATGCACCGGGCCGGGAGGAATATATCCCTCCCCTTGTAGAAAAGATGGAAGTCGACAACAACCACCTTCAACAACGACTCCACCCCACAAGGAAACGAGACCTGAATCAAGTTCGACCACCGATCCCTCTCGCCCTCCCTCCCCCTCCGTCGACGAGATGATGATGCTTGACAACTGCTCCGGTTGTCGCACGCTGCTGCAGCTGCCTCACGGGGTGCCCTACATCCGCTACTCCATTCGAGGCACCGTCACCAACGTTGTTGTGGCACCCGCATCTAGCCCCGTCGTTGACCCCGCCCGAGGCTTGCAAGCGCTGACACCGGCATGTGGGGCAGCACCAGCGTACACATCATGTCGACCCATTGTATCGCATGATCGGGTACAAAGAGTCGAAGATCAAGTACTATGTCTGCACCATCAAAAGACATTTGCCAAACTAGAGGCCAGAGGATGGTACTTATTTAAATTTCAAATCACATTCTAATGTAAGCTATTTTTGTTTTGGTTCAAGCTATCCCTATCACCTTTATATTAAGTTTGGTTAACAGATTATTCCGACTATGATAGTGCATGTTGCCACAACTTAAATTACAGACAAAGCATTTCTTTCTTACCGCTATTAGAATTTTCTTCTTTTCCTGTGCATCCACTATGCTTACTATCTCATCAATAAATCCACCATGAGGTTGTTAAAACTAAAATAATATCCCATAATAGTATATGATGTGTCACTTCTCCTATGTTGATTTGTCTCTTAATGAACTCTTTTGTCTCTTTTCTCTTCTAATAGATAATGAATTTGGAATCTAGGCTCACATTTTGTACCAAGAATCTTAAATCACATTCAATCATGTCTTATTCCCATACACTTTCTAGATGTTCCCAATACTTTTAGGTTCATTGCACAGAAGAGTGCCTCGAGGACTTCATCCACCTGGATGATGATGAGCTTCTGAAAGGATCGAGAAGACATGTCTAGAGGGGGGGGTGATTAGACACTCAACAAGCAAAAGTAGCCGTTTTTAAGTTCTTCAAGTTGAGTTGTAGATTAGCACAATTTTAAGCATTCCCAACACACTTCAAGCAAGCATGGCAACAATGTAAGCAGCAGAATTAGTAAAGCACGCTAGTTGCAAGAAAGTAAAGGGATGGGATTGGAGTGTGCAAACGCAATGAAGACACGGAGATTCTTGGCGTGGTTCTGATAGGTGGTGCTATCGTACATCCACGTTGATGGAGACTTCAACCCACGAAGGGTAACGGTTGCGCGAGTCCACAGAGGGCTCCATCCACGAAGGGTCCATGAAGAAGCAACCTCGTCTATCCCACCACCGCCATCGCCCACAAAGGACTTGCCTCACTTGGGTAGATCTTCACGAAGTAGGCGATCTCCTTGCCCTTACAAACTCCTTGGTTCAACTCCAAAATCTTGACGGAGGCTCACAAGTGACACCTACCAATCTAGGAGACACCACTCTCCAAAAGGTAACAGATGGTGTGTTGATGATGAACTCCTTGTTCTTGTGCTTCAAATGACAGTCTCCCCAACACTCAACTCTCTCACACATATTTGGCTATGGTGGAAAGATGATTTGAGTGGAAAGCAACTTGGGGAAGGCTAGAGATAAAGATTCTTGTGGTTGGATTGGAATGTCTTGGTCTCAACACATGAGTAGGTGATTCTCTCTCAGAAAATGAGTAGTGGAAGTGTAGGCACGTTCTGATGACTCTCTCACAAATGGAGAAGGGGGTGGAGGGGTATATATAGCTGATGCCTGCTTGAACTACGCCGGTATTTCCCCAAAGAGGAAAGGATGATGCAGCACAGCGACGGTAGGTATTTCCCTCAGTGATGAGACCAAGGTTATCGAACCAGTAGGAGAACCAAGCAACACAACGTAAACAACCCCTGCACACAAATAACAAATACTCGCAACCCGACGTGTTAAAGGGGTTGTCAATTCCTTTTGGGTAACGATGCCTCAAATTGGCGAGAAGACGTGATAAAGTTGTGATAGATAGGATAAATAGATCGCGAATAAAATAAAGTGCAGCAAGATATTTTTATATTTTTGGTTTAACAGATCTGAAAATAAAAGCAAATGAAAATAGATCGCAAAGGCAAATATGATGAGGAGAGACCCGGGGGCCGTAGGTTTCACTAGTGGCTTCTCTCAAGAAAAATAGCAAACGGTGGGAAAACAATTACTGTTGGGCAATTGATAGAACTTCAAATAATCATGACAATATCCAGGCAATGATCATTATATAGGCATCACGCCAAGATTAGTAGATCAACTCCTGCCTGCATTTACTACTATTACTCCACACATCGACCGCTATCGAGCATGCATCTAGTGTATTAAGTTCATGGAAAAATGGAGTAATGCAATAAGAACGATGACATGATGCAGACAAGATCTATTTATGTAGAAATATACCCCATCTTGTTATCCTTAATAGCAATGATACATACCTGCTGTTTCCCCTTCTGTCACTGGGATCAAGCACCATAAGATCGAACCCATCACAAAGCACATCTTCTCATTGCAAGATAAATAGATCAAGTTGGCTAAACAAAACCCAAATATCAAAGAAGAAATACAAGGCTATAAGCAATCATGCATATAAGAGATCAAAGAAGACTCAAATAACTTTCATGGATAAAAACATAGATCTGATCATAAACTCAAAGTTCATCGGATCCCAACAAACACACCACAAAAAGACTTACGTCATATGGATCTCCAAGAGACCATTGTATTGAGAATCAAGAGAGAGAGAGAGAGAGAGAGAGAGAGAGAAAGCCAGCTAGCTACTAACTACAGACCCGTAGGTCTACAAAGAACTACTCACGCATCATCGGAGAGGCACCAATGGACATGATGAACCCCTCCGTGATCGTGTCTAGATTGGATCTGGTGTTTCTGGAACTTGCGGCGGCTAGAATTGATTTTCGTCAACTCCCCTAGGGTTTCTGGAATATTGAGGTATTTATAGAGCAAAGAGGCGGCGCGGGAGGCCACCGTGGTGGGCACAACCCACAAGGGTGCGCCTGGGCCTCCAGGCGCACCCTGGTGTCTTGTGCTCACCATGAGATGGCCCTCTGGTACTTCTTTGGCCCACTGGATGTCTTTGGTCCAAAAAAATCCACAAAAAGTTTCGCTGCGTTTGGACTCCTTTTGGTATTAATTTCCTGCGATGTAAAAAACAAGCAGAAAACAACAACGGGCACTGGGCACTATGTCAATAGGTTAGTACCAAAGAATGATATAAAATGACTATGAAATGATTGTAAAACACCAAGAATGGTAATATAACAACATGGAGCAATCAAAAATTAAAGATACGCTGGAGAAGTATCAATAGCCTCCACACAAAATCTAACTGTTACACACTTTTTACCCAACTCGGGCAGACCGAATAGAAAAACTCGGTGAGACCAATTTAGTTCAAAATGTGAACGTTAGGAATGTTGGTGGGACCGACGAGATCAACTCGGTGGGACCGATGTGCTAGGGCTAGGGCAAAACATCATCTCGGTGAGACCGATTGCATGAACTCAGTGAGACCGATTTCAACAATTAATCAAACAGAGAGTTGGTCAAGCAAACTCGATGTGACCGATTGCACATTTCGGTGAGACCGAAATAATTCCAACAGACAATAGATAGTTTGCAAGGCCATCTTGGCGAGACCGAAATAATTGCAACATACAATAGAGAGTTTGCAAGGCCATCTCGGTGAGACCGAGATCCAAATCGGTGTGACCGAATTGATTAGAGTTTCTGGCAGTGGCTATGTGAAGTGAACTCGGTGGCACCGGATAGATCAAATCGGTGGGCCCAAGTTTGACTTTAGGTTTTGGACATATGTGGAAATGAGAAAGTGGTTGAGGGTTTTGGAGCAATATCACTAAGCACTTTGAGCAAGTAGACCATTAAGCAAAACCTCATCCCCTTTTAATAGTATTGGCTTCCTTATGGACTCAATGTGATCTTGGATCACTAAAATGAAAATGAAGACTCTTGAGCCTTTCCCAATCTTTGTCCTTAGCATTTTGAAGGGGTTCCACATCCTCTTGTCCTTGTCACTCCATTGTTGAACTCATCTGAAATATACTCGATAAAAGTATTAGTCCAACAAGAGATATGTTGTCATTAATTACCAAAATCACCCAGGGAGCACTTGTGCTTTCAGCTTCCAATCAAGCTTGCAGATGATGATGTCCATGGCTTCTCTGTCTCATTCTAGGAGCAGACACGAGGGCCACCATCACAACCAACTGGTCAGAGTCTCACCACCACACAAACATCCAAGAGGGTGATATCTGCACCTTCCACTTCAAATGCAAGGCAAATCACTTGTCCCTCACCGCACATCTCCTATAGACGTGATGTCAATAACAACTTATGCATGTATGTATAATCCATCTACGTTGGACCTATTAAGTATGCCTTATGATGTGGGGACCATGCCTCTACTTTTGGACAGTGTTATTCATTACTTCTAAACCGCCTATCATCTATATTATCATTGATCTACGCTGTAAGACTGCTCCTCCTATGTTTGGATATAGACATGTCCCCAAAGATTAAAGATATGCAATGAATTCCAAAGATCTTCTTCCCCTTAGATGTGAACTCTTTCTCCCCTTGAATCTGATATTGGATAATGGGAGAAGGTAGGGTAAGAGGAAATCAGAGCAAAGAAGGAAAAGAAAATCAGAGCAGGAACCAATCAAGAAAGAAATGGTTCAACCAATTAAGTCTTAACATGTCTTTCCCCTCTTGAAGACATGTGGCTTCTCTCCTCTATTGACAACAAGCACCCGGGAAGGCTAAGATGTCTTTCTCTCCCATGTGATAAGCTTTGATGTGGTCTCTCTCTCCCCCTTTGACATTAATTTCCAAGAAGGGATCTTGTGGAGTATGAGTCAGTTTGGTTCGGTCCTTCAGTCACATGACAAGGCAGCATGTAGATTATGATGCGAGTAGAGGATAAGAATCATTGAGTGGAGCTGGAAGAGATGTGCAGAATGCAATGGCAAAAAGTTTTCTGCAGCACTGAAATAGGTAATACCGATTTGTTTTCATTGGTGACACTGAGTTGGCGAGGTCACATAGGATCCTGATCAGTGCAACTAAGTTAGACCGTGTCGGTTGAACCGATGATCTATTTACAAGGATACATTGTGCTTCGATTAGACCGATAGGTTTGGATCGGAGAGACCGAGTTCAACAATGAGTAAACATTTTGTCATCTCATATCACTTGGCAAATAAAATCACTTAAGGATTTGCAAGGAATTTACGAAAGGATTTGCAAAGAATTAGAAAAGACATAAAGAAGAGAGATCTAGATGAAGTTTTTTAATAGAAAGAAACTCAAAGATAGAAACAACAAACAAAAACAACAAGCAGAACCAGGAACACTAGAGAACTTCATCTAGAAGGGGGGTCGGCAACAAAGTCACCTATGTTAGAGTATATTGACTTAGGAGTCAAGTGAAGTCACTTGATCATAGGTCATACTCATCGTTTACACTACAGGAATCTGGTACTTTGCCATCAGCCACGGCGGACGGCAAAGGCACGGATGGCAGACGGCAAAGGTCTTTGCCGTCTGCCGCGGACGGCAAAAGGGGACGGCAAAGACAGGGTCGGCAAAGGCCTTCTTTGCCGTCTGTTTTTTGCAGCGGACGGCAAAGAGGCCTTTGCCGTCAGTGGCAGACGGCAAAGGGCATGGCTCTTTGCCATCTGCCGACGGACGGCAAAGGGAATGGCTCTTTGCCATCTGCTAGCAGACGGCAAAGGCTGCAGGCTCTTTGCCATCTGTTGGCAGATGGCAAAGAGACCAAATATGCATTAATTCTGTTTCTTCTTATATCAATTCATTTTCACAGAAAATCAAACACAGATATATATCCGTCGTGAACACATATATAGCATATCCAACACATATTACCAATAGTCATGAACACATATATATCCAACACATATCCAACACATGTTACCAATAGTCGTGAACACATATATATCCAACACATATCCAACACATATTACAAGGAATGACCTAAAACTAAATATATATTTTCCTAAAAACTATCTTATTACTAAGATCTTCTTTGGATCTTCTTCTTTTCTTCCAACCTGCATAACAAAAACACTAAGAAAGAGAGAATGTGTTAGGAGTAGAAATGTAGCATTTGACTTGGTGAAATGCATTGTTGTAGGAGCCAGTACTTGAGATCAAGATAATCTTAGTTAAGATCCTGATTTTCAAAGTGATCTTAATTAGAAAGCCAAATAGAGTAAACCAATACCAAAGAGCCAAAGGAGAGAACCAGCCAAGGACCCAATCAAGAAGCCACCACAATTAGTAGTAAGTTAAATGCCAACACAAAGACCACTATCAGTACTAGCTCCAGGAATTAAGCCAACTAAAAAATAGTGATTAAAGCCAAGGATTAGACTTCATTCAGGCCACCCGTGAGGACAGCACAAACACACACACACACACACACACACAACTTAGTCACACCATTCAGGCCAGTATAAATAGGGCAGCCAACAGTAGAGTAGGTTCTGTTAGACACTTGGTGTCCAAAACATCAAACAGGACCGGGCCCAAAACCATATCTGTGAGATACTGTGAAGCAGCTAGGAGGAGGAGGCTGTCCACAAGAAGCAGGTTTACCAGAATCCACAAGACCAAGCTACAGAAGACCTCAAGGTATACTTGAGGGATTATGTGCTCAGACAGCCTGGAAGTGCCAGGGCTAGTTCATCACAGCACAGGGATAGCCACATGTAAATTAAGCCTAAGAGAGGGGGGGGGGCTCAGACCAGCATCACTACCCAAATCAGATGTAGTATCTGTCTTATCAGTAGAAAACTAGGAAAGTAACAGCCAAAACCAAGTATAGCATCTGTTCATAGGCTATTAGAAAGAGACCAATAGGAATAGCCAAACCAAGTGGTATCTGTTCATCTCAGTATTAGAAGTAAAACAACTAAGAACAAGTGAGTATCTGTTCATGAGTAAAGTAACTATAGCATAGAAGAAATAGCAAGGTAGCACCCCAAATGATTATCTGCTTGTTTAGAACTTGAGTGGATGGGGAGTTTGCTTACCCACCCATCGGTTGAGAAGGAAGTTGATCTCCTGCACTCACACATGCAGCAACCAAAAGAGAAACCCCAGGTTCAGTTAAGCAGGCAGCTAGCGTCCCTAAGGCTGTCCCTCCTGCAGGATTACAAGAGAAGAGAGGGAGCTTCACCTGTTACTATTTCTAACATCATATTGCATACTTCTAAAAAATACGACAACAAGTACATATTCAGTCTAGAGTACATATTTTTTTACTTTGAGCAACCAATGTGAATATTAGGTGCAGAGTAATTTAGCTTAACAGATCCGATAAACATGGGAAGAATCTGTGAACTGCACACCACATATTTTCGGGGCTTGCATATGAAATTTGCACAAGGCTTTGGCTGCTCACACTGGTGGCAATGCATGGCTGCTCACACTGATGGCAAGGCATGGCTGCCCACACTGAGACATGTATGTGCCTTTTTGATTTGCAAACTTATGCTAAATGTGAGGCTTTTGTTCTCTGTATGCTCTTTGTACATAGTTAAATATGAGTTGAGGATGTCGTGGCTGTGGTGGGTTGCTGAACAGGCCCCAAGTAACTAGATCACTTTGATTTGCAAGAATTAAGTTCTGAGAAGTAAAACATTAGTATAAAAGCTAACGAAATAGATGTCAACTAATGTATTCTGTTTTAAAAATTCTAAAACATTACTAAGGTATGAAGTTTTGTAGCATTCTAAAAATCTCATCCTTGTGACAAAACATAGAAGCTTGATACAGAACTTTTTCAACTACAGAGAAAACAAAATCAACATCTATGAACTAACAAAATTGTAACATCAAAACAAGAAAAGATAAAAACACTGAATAAGGGACAAAGCAACGGATATGGCAGCTGACATGTATATTTACTAGAAAATTTTCAGACTTTCAGTGTGTATATATCTATAGCAATATTACTATGGCTGATTATAAATGATAAATTTTGACACTTCCAAGTACAATTTTTTGCTGCTACCCACTGGCATTAAAGACAACAACCAAGAACTTAAAATGTCATCAAAGGCCACTAGCATGTGAGCGCCTATGGAGTTCACAACAATTAGAATCCACAATTTGATTCAGATTTATGAGGATGCACGTTTGATTCAGATTTATGCAAGGGGAAACAAACAGAGAGAAGGGAGGACGGAAGGGGATGCTCACGGGGAGGTTGGCGGAGGGCTCCTGCGAGGACGGTGGCGCGTTGCTCAGCCTCGCCGCCGTCGGCCCCGAACGCCTCGGCCATGGCGACCTGCGCGAGCTCCTCCTGTAGCGCGTATGCTATGACGTCATCGTTCTCCACTGCGTCGACCCTGACCTCGGAGGCAGCGGGGGTGGCTGTGGCCATCTCGTAGCCGTCGAGAATGGCGCGTGTGCGCGGGGGATGTGGCGGCGGCTGCCATGGCGACCTACAGCAAAGGGACGGATCGGAAGGGAAGGCAAGGTGAGGAGGAGAGGGTGGACCCGAGCAAGGAAGGAGGGGAAGGGCCTACCTGGGCAACACCGGTGACGGATTCAGCAAGCTCCGGTCTCGCCATCACCGATTGTGGTGGATTCCGGAAAGAACACGGGAGGCGCCCGAAACCCTAGCCGCGGGCAAGGGTGCAGGCCTTGAGGCACGGATCTGGACGAAGGGGAGGGAGGGGCCGAGCTTGGGGGAGTTATGCGCGCGGCCGGTGCTCGCCGGAACCGGCCGACATGGGTGGTGGCGACGGCGAGGAGATCATGGGGAGAGGAGCCGGGGTGGGGTGGACCGAGGGGTGGGGGTGAGTTCGTGAGAGAGTTTTTTTAGGGACGAGAGAGAGAGACAGAGTGGTGGGGTGGGAGTGGATCGGGCCGGTGTGGTGGGGCTGGGGAGAGAGAGAGGGGGTGGCTACCATGGGGCACCTCTTTGCCGTCTGCTGGGCACCTCTTTGCCGTCTGCCAGCGGACAACAAAGATTCTTTGCTATCTGCTAGCAGACGTCAAAGAGCTGACTGATGGCAACCAGGTTCTTTGTCGTCTGTCAGTTCTTTACCGTCTGATTTTTGCAAGCAGATGACAAAGACCTTCTTTGCCATCCGCTAGCAGACGTCAAAGAGCTGACTGATGGCAAATTCTCTGTTTCCAGTAGTGTTAAGCTCAAAATGGGGTTACCATTTTTTGTTTAAGCACTTTGATATATTCACATATTGTTTGTTGATTTAACTCATGACTCGGGTCAAAGCCTCTCTAAGATGGAATGACATACCTTGGGTTGTGTTGATCTTGGTCATGTAGCTGAACTTGTGTTGGAAGCTCAAGGTTGATGTAGTCCATCAAGTTTTGAGAGCACCATTTTAAGTTTAAGTTCATCTTCCTACATGGGTTAGTCTTGCAAGGAAGAGCACTTGTGTATCCAAAAATGACAGACATGTAACTTGATACCAAATGAAATTTGATATATAGAAATTGTCAAAGCATATATTGAGTGAGGTCATCCTTCCTTGTATTCAATAACCATATAGTGGAAACTTGGTGATGTAGAGATTGCTTAAGATGTGAGTGACTTGCAATCTCAAGGATTTGAGCTCATCCAAGTACCTACATGGGTTAGATAGCATGCAAAGGTACAAGTATAGATCCAAGACATATGATCATCATCTTAAGAGAAATATCAAGGATTAATCATATTAAGGCTCAAGCCTTGCATGCATCTATATGGAGTTCCTACTCCAAGTTTGAGGTATCAATGATGTTCAATTCACCTCTCAAATGATAAAACACTTTCTCATCAAGCAGTTTGGTGAAAATATCCGCCAATTGCTTATCAGTACGAACATGCTTAAGACTGATGTCACCTTTAGCAACATGATCTCGAATGAAATGATGACGAACTTCAATATGCTTAGTCCGAGAACGGGATTATGAGAAATCTTAATAGCACTTTCATTGTCACAAAGCAATGGAACATGTTTCACATGTTGGGGAACGTAGTAGAAATTCAAAATTTTCCTACGAGTCACCAAGATCTATCTATGGAGAGACTAGCAACGAGAGGAAGGAGAGTGCATCTACATACCCTTGTAGATCGCTAAGCGGAAGCGTTCAAGAGAATGGGGTTGAGGGAGTCGTACTCGTCGTGATCCAAATCACCGGAGATCCTAGTGCTGAACGGACGGCACCTCCGCGTTCAACACACGTATAGCCCGGTGATGTCTCCCACGCCTTGATCCAGCAAGGAGAGAGGGAGAGGTTGGGGAAGACTCCTTCCAGCAGCAGCACAACAACGTGGTGGTGATGGAGGAGCGTGGTATTCCAGCAGGGCTTTGCCAAGCACCGCGAGAGATGAGGAGGGAGAGAGGTAGGGCTGCGCCAGGGAGAGGTCAAACCTCTTGTGTTGGCAGCCCCAAAGGCCTCAACTATATAAAGGGGAGAGGGAGGGGCTGTGCCCCCTCTAGGGTTCCCACCCCAAGGGGTGCGGCAGCCCCTAGATCCCATCTAGGGTGCGGCCAAGGGGGGGGGGAGAGGGGAAACTTGCCCCCCAAGTAAGGTGGAGGCGCCCCCTCCCCAAACCCTAGGCGCCTTGGGCCCTGGTGGGGGGGCGCACCAGCCCACCTGGGGCTGGTCCCCTCCCACACTTGGCCCATGCTGCCCTCTGGGGCCGGTGGCCCAACTTGGTGGACCCCCGGGACCCTCCCGGTGGTCCCGGTACATTACCGATAGCACCCGAAACTTTTCCGATGACCAAAATAGGGCTTCCCATATATAAATCTTTACCTCCGGACCATTCCGGAACTCCTCGTGACGTCCGGGATCTCATTCGGGACTCCGAACAACATTCGGTAACCACGTATATCTATTCCCTATAACCGTAGCGTCATCGAACCTTAAGTGTGTAGACCCTACGGGTTCGGGAACCATGCAGACATGACCGAGACGTTCTCCGGTCAATAACCAACAGCGGGATCTGGATACCCATGTTGGCTCCCACATGTTCCACGATAATCTCATCGGATGAACCACGATGTCGAGGATTCAATCAATCCCGTATTCAATTCCCTTTGTCTAGCGGTATTGTACTTGCCCGAGATTCGATCGTCGGTATCCCGATACCTTGTTCAATCTCGTTACCGGCAAGTCTCTTTACTTGTTCCGTAACACATCATCCCATGATCAACCCCTTGGTCACATTGTGCACATTATGATGATGTCCTACCGAGTGGGCCCAGAGATACCTCTCCGTCACACGGAGTGACAAATCCCAGTCTCTATTTGTGCCAACCCAACAGACACTTTCGGAGATACCCGTAGTGCACCTTTATAGCCACCCAGTTACGTTGTGACGTTTGGTACACCCAAAGCATTCCTACGGTATCCGGGAGTTGCACAATCTCATGGTCTAAGGAAATGATACTTGACATTAGAAAAGCTTTAGCATACGAACTACATGATATTTGTGCTAGGCTTAGGATTGGGTCTTGTCCATCACATCATTCTCCTAATGATGTGATCCCGTTATCAACGACATCCAATGTCCATGGTCAGGAAACCGTAACCATCTATTGATCAACGAGCTAGTCAACTAGAGGCTTACTAGGGACATGGTGTTGTCTATGTACCCACACATGTATCTGAGTTTCCTATCAATACAATTATAGCATGGATAATAAACGATATCATGAACAAGGAAATATAATAATAACTTATTTATTATTGCCTCTAGGGCATATTTCCAATAGTCTCCCACTTGCACTAGAGTCAATAATCTAGTTCACATCGCCATGTGATTAACACTCACAGGTCACATCGCCATGTGACTAACATCCAAAGAGTTTACTAGTGTCACTAAACTAGTTCACATCATCATGTGATTAATACTCAATGAGTTCTGGGGTTTGATCATGTTTTGCTTGTGAGAGAGGTTTTAGTCAACGGGTCTGCAACATTCAGATCCGTATGTACTTTGCAAATCTCTAGGTCATATTGTAAATGCTGCTTCCACGCTCCACTTGGAGCTATTCCAAATGGTTGCTCAACTATACGTATCCGGTTTGCTACTCAGAGTCATTCAGATAGGTGTTAAAGCTTGCATCGGCGTAACCCTTTACGCCGAACTCTTTATCACCTCCATAATCGAGAAACATTTCCTTATTCCTCTAAGGATAATTTTGACCGCTATCTAGTGATCCACTCCTGGATCACCTTTGTACCCTATTGCCAGACATGTGGCAAGGCACACATCAGGTGCGGTACTCAGCATGGCATATCGTATAGAGCCTATGACAAAAGCATAGGGGACGACCTTCGTCCTTCCTCTTTCTTCTGGCACGGTCAAGCTTTGAGTCTTACTCAACTTCACACCTTATAACTCAGGTAAGAACTCCTTCTTTGACTGATCTATTTTGAACTCCTTCAAAATCATGTCAAAGGTGTGTGCTCATTTGAAAGTACCATTTAGCGTTTTTGATCTATCCTCATAGATCTTGATGCTCAATGTTCAATCAGCTTAATCCAGTTTTTCTATTGAAAAACACTTTTCAAATAACCCTATATGCTTTCCAGAAATTCTACATCATTTCGGATCAACAATATGTCATTCACATATACTTATCAGAAATGTTGCAGTGCTCCCACTCACTTTATCGTAAATACAAGTTTCTAATAACCTCTGTATAAACCCAAAAACTTCGATCACTCCATCAAAGCGTATATTCTGACTCCGAGATGCTTGCTCTAGTCCATGGAAGGATCGCTGGAGCTAGCATACCTTTTAGCATCCTTAGGATCGACAAAACCTTTCTGATTTTATCACATACAACCTTTCCTTACGAAAAACTAGTAAGGAAACTTGTTTTGACATCCATCGGCCAGATTTCATAAATGCAACTTATGCTAACATGATTCCAACGGACTTAAGCATTGCTACGGATGAGAAAATCTCATCGTAGTCAACTCCTTGAACTTGTGAAAAACTCTTCGCCACAAGTCGAGCTTCATAGACGGTGACATTACCGTCCACGTCCGTTTTCTTCTTAAAGATCCATTTATCTCAATGGCTTGCCGATCATCGGGCAAGACCACCAAAGTCCATGCTTTGTTCTGATACATGGATCCTATCTCGGATTTCATGGCTTCTAACCATTTATCTAAATATGGGCCCACCATCGCTTCTCCATAGCTCGTAGGTTCATTGTTGTCCAACAACATGACCTCTAAGACAGGATCACCGTACCACTCAGGAGTAGTACATATCCTTGTCGACCTACGAGGTTCGATAGCAACTTGATCGGAAGCTTCATGATCACTATCATTAGTTTCCTCTTCAACAGTCATAGATTCCACAGAAACATCTTTTTGTGTTGCACTACTCTCTGGTTGAAGTGAGGGTTCGACAACCTCATCAAGTTCTATCTTCCTCCCACTCAATTCTTTCGAGAGAAACTTTTCCTTGAGAAAGGACCTGATTCTAGAAACAATCCCTTTTGCTTCCGGAACTGAGACTGGAGGTATACCCAACTGTTTTGGGTGTCCTATGAAGATGCATTTTATCCGCTTTGGGTTCGAGCTTATCAACCTGAAACTTTTTTCACATAAGCGTCGCAGCCCCAAACTTTTGAGAAACGACAACTTAGGTTTCTCCAAACCATAGTTCAAACGGTGTCGTCTCAACGGAATTACGTGGTGCCCTATTAAAGTGAGTGCGATTGTCTCTAATGCCTAACCCATGAACGATAGTGGTAATTCGATAAGAGACATCATGGTACGCACCATATCCAATAGGGTGCAACTATGATGTTTGGACACACCATCACACTATGGTGTTCCAGGCGGTATTAATTGTGAAACAATTTCCACAATGTCTTAATTGCGTGCCAAAGCTCGTAACTCAGATACTCATCTCTATGATCATATCCTAGACATTTTATCCTCTTGTCACGATGATCTTCAACTTCATTCTGAAATTACTTGAACCATTCAATAATTCAGACTTGTGTTTCATCAAGTAAATATACTCAGTATCTACTCAAATCATCCGTGAAGTAAGAACATAACGATATCCACTGCGTGCCTCAACACTCATTGGACTGCACACATCAAAATGTATTACTTCCAACAAGTTGCTTTCTTGTTCCATTTTACTGAAAACGAGGCTTTCAGTCATCTTGCCCATGTGGTATGATTTGCATGTCTCAAGTGATTCAAAATCAAGTGATTCCAAACGGTCCATTTGCATGGAGTTTCTTCATGCATATACACCAATAGACACGGTTCGCATGTCTCAAACTTTTTCAAAAACGAGTGAGTCCAAAGATCCATCAGCATGGAACTTCTTCATGCATTTTATACCAATATGACTTACATGGCAGTGCCACAAGTAGGTGGTACTATCATTACTATCTTATATCTTTTGGCATGAACATGTGTATCACTACGATCGAGATTCAATAAACCATTCATTTTAGGTGCAAGACCATTGAAGGTATTATTCAAATAAACAGAGTAACCATTATTCTCCTTAAATGAATAACCGTATTGCGATAGACATAATCCAATCATGTCTATGCTCAACGCAAACACCAAATAACAATTATTTAGGTTTAACACCAATCTCGATGGTAGAGGGAGCGTGCGATGCTTGATCACATCAACCTTGGAAACACTTCCAACACATATCGTCAGCTCACCTTTAGCTAGTCTCCATTTATTCCGTAGCTTTTATTTCGAGTTACTAACACTTAGTAACCGAACCGTTATATAATACCCTGGTGCTACTAGGAGTACTAGTAAAGTACACATTAACATAATGTATATCCAATATACTTCTATTGACCTTGCCAGCCTTCTCATCTACCAAGTATCTAGGGTAATTCTGCTCCAGTGGCTGTTTCCCTTATTACAGAAGCACTTAGTCTCGTGTTTGGGTTCAACCTTGGGTTTCTTCACTAGAGCAACAGCTGATTTGCCGTTTCATGAAGTATCCCTTCTTGCCCTTGCCCTTCTTGAAACTAGTGGTTTCACTAACCATCAACAATTGATGCTCCTTCTTGATTTCTACTTTCGCGGTGTCAAACATCGCGAATATCTCAAGGATCATCATATCTATCCCTGTTATGTTATAGTTCATCATGAAGCTCTAGTAGCTTGGTGGCAATGTCTTTGGAGAAACATCACTATCTCATCTGGAAGATTAACTCCCACTCGATTCAAGTGATTGTTGTACCCAGACAATTTGAGCACAAGCTCAACGATTGAGCTTTTCTCCCTTAGTTTGCATGCTAAGAAAATCGTCGGAGGTCTTATACCTCTTGACGTGAGCATGAGCCTGAAATCCCAATTTCAGCCCTCGAAACATCTCATATGTTCTGTGACATTTCGAAATCGTCTTTGGTGCCTCAACTCTAAACCGTTTAACTGAACTATCACGTAGTTATCAAAACGTATATGTCAGATGTTCGCAACATCCACAGACGACGTTCGAGGTTCAGCACACTGAGCGGTGCATTAAGGACATAAGCTTTCTACGCAGCAATGAGGACAATCCTTAGTTTACGGACCCAGTCCGCATAATTGCTACTATCAACTTTCAACTAAATTTTCTCTAGGAACATATCTAAAATAGTAGAACTAAAGCACGAGCTACGACATAATTTGCAAAAACCTTTTGACTATGTTCAGGATAATTAAGTTCATCTTATGAACTCCCACTCAGATAGACATCCCTCTAGTCATCTAAGTGATTACATGATCCGAGTCAACTAGGCCGTGTCCGATCATCACGTGAGACGGACTAGTAATCATCGGTGAACATCTTCATGTTGATCGTATCTACCATACGACTCATGCTCAACCTTTCGGTCTCTTGTGTTCCGAGGCCATGTCTGTACATGCTAGGCTCGTCAAGTCAACCTAAGTGTTTCGCGTGTGTAAATCAGGCTTACACCCGTTGTATTTGAATGTTAGAATCTATCACACCCGATCATCACGTGGTGCTTCGAAACAACGAACTTTCGCAATGGTGCACAGTTAGGGGGAACACTTTCTTGAAATTTTAATGAGGGGTCATCTTATTTACTACCGTCGTTCTAAGCAAATAAGATGCATAAACATGATAAACATCACATGCAATCAAAAAGTGACATGATATGGCCAATATCATTTTGCTCCTTTTGATCTCCATCTTCGGGGCTCCATGATCATCATCGTCACCGGCATGACACCATGATCTCCATCATCGTGTCTCCATGAAGTTGTCTCGCCAACTATTACTTCTACTACTATGGCTAACGGTTTAGCAATAAAGTAAAGTAATTACATGGTGTTGTTCAATGACACGCAGATCATACAATAATTTAAGACAACTCCTATGGCTCTTGCCGGTTGTCATACTCATCGACATGCAAGTCGTGATTCCTATTACAAGAACATGATCAATCTCATACATCACATATCATTCATCATATTCTTTTGACCATATCACATCACATAGCATACCGTGCAAAAACAAGTTAGACGTCCTCTAATTGTTGTTTGCATGTTTTACGTGGCTGCTATGGGTTTCTAGCAAGAACGTTTCTTACCTACGCAAAAGCCACAACATGACATGCCAATTGCTATTTACCCTTCATAAGGACCCTTTTCATCGAATCCGTTCCGACTAATGTGGGAGAGACTGGCACCCGCTAGCCACCTTATGCAACAAGTGCATGTTGGGAAACGTAGTAATTTCAAAAAAATCCTACGCACACGCAAGATCATGGTGATGCATAGCAACGAGAGGGGAGAGTGTTGTCCACGTACCCTCGTAGACCGAAAGCGGAAGCGTTAGCACAACGCGGTTGATGTAGTCGTACATCTTCACGGCCCGACCGATCAAGCACCGAAACTACGGCACCTCCGAGTTCTAGCACACGTTCAGCTCGATAACGTCCCTCGAACTCCGATCCAGCCGAGTGTCGAGGGAGAGTTCCGTCAGCACGACGGCGTGGTGACGATCTTGATGTTCTACCGTCGCAGGGCTTCACCTAAGCACCGCTACGATATTACCGAGGTGGACTATGGTGGAGAGGGGCACCGCACACAGCTAAGAGATCCAAGGGATCAATTGTTGTTGTGCCTTTGGGGTGCCCCCTGCCCCCGTATATAAAGGAGCAAGGGAGGAGGAGGCCGGCCCTAGGAGGGGGCGCGCCAAGGGGAGTCCTACTCCCACCGGGAGTAGGACTCCCTCCTTCCTTGTTGGAGTAGGAGAAGGGGAAAGAGGGGGAGAGGAAGAAGGAAAAGGGGGCTGCGCCCCTTGTCCAATTCGGACCAGAGGGGGGGGGTGCAGGCCTCCTTCCTTTTGGCCTCTCTCCTCTATTCCCGTATGGCCCAATAAGGCCCATATACTCCCCGGCGAATTCCCGTAACTCTCCGGTACTCCGAAAAATAACCGAATCACTCGGAACCTTTCCGAACTCCGAATATAGTCGTCCAATATATCGATCTTTACGTCTCGACCATTTCAAGACTCCTCGTCATGTCCCCGATCTCATCCGGGACTCCGAACTCCTTCGGTACATCAAAACTCATAAACTCATAATATAACTGTCATCGAAACCTTAAGCGTGCGGACCCTACGGGTTCGAGAACTATGTAGACATGACCTAGAACTATTCTTGGTCAATAACCAATAGCGGAACCTGGATGCCCATATTGGCTCCTACATATTCTACGAAGATCTTTATCGGTCAAACCGCATAACAACATACTTTGTTCCCTTTGTCATCGGTATGTTACTTGCCCGAGATTCGGTCGTCGGTATCCAATACCTAGTTCAATCTCGTTACCGGAAAGTCTCTTTACTCGTTACGTAATGCATCATTCCGTAACTAACTCATTAGCTACATTGCTTGCAAGGCTTATAGTGATGTGCATTACCGAGAGGGCCCAGAGATACCTCTCCGACAATCGGAGTGACAAAACCTAATCTCGAAATACGCCAACCCAACATGTACCTTTGGAGACACCTGTAATACTCCTTTATAATCACCCAGTTACGTTGTGACGTTTGGTAGCACCCAAAGTGTTCCTCCGGTAAACGGGAGTTGCATAATCTCATAGTTACAGGAACATGTATAAGTCATGAAGAAAGCAATAACAACATACTAAACGATCAATTGCTAAGCTAACGGAATGGGTCAAGTCAATCACATCATTCTCCTAATGATGTGATCCCCTTAATCAAATGACAACTCTTTTGTCCATGGCTAGGAAACATAACCATCTTTGATAAACGAGCTAGTCAAGTAGAGGCATACTAGTGACACTATGTTTGTCTATGTATTCACACATGTATTATGTTTCCGGTTAATACAATTCTAGCATGAATAATAAACATTTATCATGATATAAGGAAATAAATAATAACTTTATTATTGCCTCTAGGGCATATTTCCTTGAGTCTCCCACTTGCACTAGAGTCAATAATCTAGTTCACATCGCCATGTGATTTAACACCAATATTCATATCTGTATATGATTAACACCCATAGTTCACATCGTTATGTGACCAACACCCAAAAGGTTTACTAGAGTCAATAATCTAGTTCACATCGCTTATGTGATTAACACCAAAAGAGTACTAAGGTGTGATCATGTTTTGCTCGTGAGAGAAGCTTAGTCAATGGGTCTGTCATATTCAGAGCCGTATGTATTTTGCAAATATTCTATGTCTACAATGTTCTGCACGGAGCTACTCTAGCTAATTGCTCCCACTTTCAATATGTATCCAGATTGAGACTTAGAGTCATCTGGATTGGTGTAAAAGCTTGTATCGTTGTAACTTTTACGACGAGCTCTTTTATCACCTCCATAATCGAGAAACATCTCCTTAGTCCTTACTACAGATATTCTTGACCGTTGTCCAGTGATCTACTATTAGATCAAAATTGTATTCCTTTGCCAAACACAGAGCAAGGTATACAATAGGTCTGGTTCACAGCATAGCATACTTTATAGAACCTATGACTGAGGCATAGGGAATGACTTTTCATTCTCTTTCTATCTTCTGCCGTGGTCGGGATTTGAGTCTTACTCAATTTCATACCTTTGCAACACAGGCAAGAACTCTT
The DNA here is from genome assembly GCF_018294505.1 of Triticum aestivum. Lineage (NCBI taxonomy): Eukaryota > Viridiplantae > Streptophyta > Magnoliopsida > Poales > Poaceae > Triticum > Triticum aestivum. The sequence continues at coordinate 417,471,697 of NC_057795.1, read as the reverse complement.
TCTTTGACTGTTCCATTTTGAACTACTTCAAAATCTTGTCAAGGTATGTACTTATTGAAAATCTTATCAAGTGTCTTGATCTATCTCAATAGATCTTGATGCTCAATATGTAAGTAGCTTTACTGAGGTCTTTCTTTGAAAAACTCTTTTCAAACACTCCTTTATGCTTTCCAAAAAAAATTCTACATCATTTTCGATCAACAATATGTCTTACACATATAATATCAGAAATGCTATAAAGCTCCCACTCACTTTCTTGTAAATACATGCCTTTCCAAAAGTCTGTATAAAACCATATGCTTTGATCAACTCATCAAAGCGTATATTCCAACTCCGAGATGCTTGCACCAGTCCATTGATGGATCGCTGGAGCTTGCACATTTTGTTAGCACCTTTAGGATTGACAAAACCTCCTTGCTGCATCATATACAACTCTTCTTTAAAGAATCCATCGAGGAATGCAGTTTTGACATCCATTTGCCAGATTTCATAAAATGTGGCAATTGCTAACATGATTCGGATAGACTTAAGCATTGATACGAGTGAGAAAATCTCATCGTATTCAACACCTTGAACTTGTCGAAAACCTTTCGCAACAAGTAGATAGTAACACTACTATCAGGGTCCGTCTTCCTCTTGAAGATCCATTTATTTAACATGGCTCGCTAATCATCGAGCAAGTCAATCAAAGTCCATACTTTGTTCTCATACATGGATCCCATCTCAGATTTTATGGCCTCAAGCCATTTCGTGGAATCTGGGCTCATCATCGCTTCCTCATAGTTCGTAGGTTCATCATGGTCTAGTAACATGACTTCCAACAGGATTACCGTACCACTCTGGTGCGGATCTTTCTCTGGAAGACCTACGAGGTTTTGTAGTAACTTGATCTGAAGTTTCATGATCATCATCATTAGCTTCCTCGCTAATTGGTGTAGAAATCACTGGAACTGATTTCTGTGATGAACTACTTTCCAATTCAGGGAGCAGGTACAGTTACCTCATCAAGTTCTACTTTCCTCCCACTCACTTCTTTCGAGAGAAACTCCTTCTCTAGAAAGGATCCATTCTTAGCAACAAAGATTTTTGTCTTTGGATCTGTGATAGAAGGAGTACCCAACAGTTTCCTTTGGGTATTCTATGAAGACGCACTTCTCCGATTTGGGATCGAGCTTATCAGGTTGAAAAACTTTTTCATATAAGCATCACAACTCCAAACTTTAAGAAATGACAGCTTAGGTTTACTGCTAAACCATAGTTCATACGGTGTCGTCTCAACGGATTTAGATGGTGCCCTATTAAACTTGAATGCAGCTGTCTCTAATGCATAACCCCAAAACAATAGTGGTAAACTGATAAGAGACATCATAGATCGCACCATATCTAGTAAAGTACGATTACGACATTCGGACACACCATTACATTGTGGTGTTCCAGGTGGCGTGAGTTTGTGAAACTATTCCACATTGTTTTAATTGAAGACCAAACTCGTAACTCAAATATTTGTCTCTGCGATCAAATCACAGAAACTTTATTTTCTTGTTACGATGATTCTCCACTTCACTCTGAAATTCTTTGAACTTTTCAAATGTTTCAGACTTGTGCTTCATTAAGTAGATATACCCATATCTGCTCAAATCATCTGTGAAGGTCAGAAAATAACGATACTTGCCACGAGCAGCAACACTCATTGGATCTCATACATCAGTATGTATTATTTCCAACAAATCTGTTGCTCGCTCCATTGTTCCGGAGAACGGAGTCTTAGTCATCTTACCCATGAGGCATGGTTCGCAAGCATCAAGTGATTCATAATCAAGTGATTCCAAAAGCCCATCAGCATGGAGTTTCTTCATGCGCTTTACACCAATATGACCTAAACGGCAGTGCCACAAATAAGTTGCACTATCATTATTAACTTTACATCTTTTGGCTTCAATATTATGAATATGTGTATCACACGATCGAGATCCAACAAACCATTTTCATTGGGTGTATGACCATAGAAGGTTTTATTCATGTAAACAGAACAACAATTATTCTTTGTCTTTAAATGAATAACCGTATCGCAATAAACATGATCAAATCATATTCATGCTCAATGCAAAAACGCCAAATAACATTTATTTAGGTTTAACACTAATCCCGAAAGTATAGGGAGTGTGCATGATGATCATATCAATCTTGGAACCACTTTCAACACTCATCGTCACTTCCCCTTCAACTAGTCTCTGTTTATTCTGTAACTCCTGTTTCAAGTTACTAATATTTAGCAACCAAACAAGTATCAAATACTCAGGGGCCACTATAAACACTAGTTAAAGTACACATCAATAACATGTATATCAAATATTCAGGGCATTTCCGCTTCTAGTGATCATTTCCTTTGCAGTATAATCACTCAGTTTCAGGCTTTGGTCCAGCTTTGGGCTTCTTCGTGGGACTAACAACTTGCTTGTCATTCTACTTGAAGTTCCCTTTCTTTCCCTTTGCCCTTTACTTGAAACTAGTGATCTTTTCAACCATCAACACTTGATGCTCTTTCTTGATTTCTACCTTCGTCGATTTCAACATCACGAAGAGCTCGGGAATCGTTTTCGTCATCCCTTGCATACTATAGTTCATCACAAAGTTCTACTAACTTGGTGATGGTGACTAGAGAACTCTGTCAATCACTATCTTATCTGGAAGATTAACTCCCACTTGATTCAAGCGATTGTAGTACCCAGACAATCTGAGCACATGCTCACTAGTTGAGCGATTCTCCTCCATCTTTTAGCCATAGAACTTGTTGGAGACTTCATATCTGTCAAGTCGGGTATTTGCTTGAAATATTAACTTCAACTCCTGGAACATATCATATGGTCCATGACGTTCAAAACGTCTTTGAAGTCTCGATTCTAAGCCGTTAAGCATGGTGCACTAAACTATCAAGTAGTCATCATATTGAGCTAGCCAAACGTTCATAACATCTGCATCTGCTCCTGCAATAGGTCTGTCACCTAGCGGTGCATTAAGGACATAATTCTTCTGTGCAACAATGAGGATAAACCTCAGATCACGAATCCAATCCGCATCATTGCTACTAACATCTTTCAACATAATTTTCTCTAGGAACATATCCAAATAAACATATGAAAGCAACAATGCAAGCTATTGATCTACAACATCATTTGCAAAATACTACCAGGTACTAAGTTCATGATAAATTTAAGTTCAATTAATCATATTACTTAAGAACTCCCACTTAGATAGACATCCCTCTAATCTTCTAAGTGATTACGTGATCCATATCAACTACACCATGTCCGCTGGTCACGTGAGATGGAGTAGTTTCAATGGTGAACATCAATATGTTGATCATATCTACTATATGATTCACGCTCGACCTTTCGGTCTCCGTGTTCCGAGGCCATATCTGTTATATGCTAGGCTCGTCAAGTTTAACCTGAGTATTCCGCGTGTGCAACTATTTTGCACCCGTTGTATTTGAACGTAGAGCCTATCACACCCGATCATCACGTGGTGTCTCAGCACGAAGAACTTTCACAACGGTGCATACTCAGGGAGAACACTTCTTGATAATTTAGTGAGAGATCATCTTAAAATGCTACGTCAATTAAAGCAAGATAAGATGCATAAAGGATAAACATCACATGCAATCAATATAAGTGATATGATATGGCCATCATCATCTTGTGCTTGTGATCTCCATCTTCGAAGCACCGTCGTGATCACCATCGTCACCGGCGCGACACCTTGATCTCCATCGTAGCATCGTTGTCGTTATGCCATCTATTGCTTCTACGACTATTGCTACCATTTAGTGATAAAGTAAAGCAATTACAGGGCGTTTGCATTTCATACAATAAAGCGACAACCATATGGCTCCTACCAGTTGCCGATAACTTCGGTTACAAAACATGATCATCTCATATAATAAAATACAGCATCACGTCTTGACCATATCACATCACAACATGCCCTGCAAAAACAAGTTAGACGTCCTCTATTTTGTTGTTGCAAAATTTACGTGGCTGCTACGGGCTTTAGCAAGAACCGTTCTTACCTACGCATCAAAACCACAACGATAGTTCGTCAAGTTAATGCTGTTTTAACCTTCGCAAGGACCGGGCGTAGCCACACTCGATTCAGCTAAAGTGAGAGAGACAGACACCCGCCAGTCACCTTTAAGAACGAGTGCTCGTAACGGTGAAACCAGTCTTGCGTAAGCGTACGCGTAATGTCGGTCCGGGCCGCTTCATCTCACAATACCGCTGAGCCAAAGTATGACATGCTGGTAAGCAGTATGACTTGTATCGCCCACAACTTACTTGTGTTCTACTCGTGCATATGACATCTACGCATAAAACCAGGCTCGGACGCCACTGTTGGGGAACGTAGTAATTTCAAAAAAAATCCTACGCACACGCAAGATCATGGTGATGCATAGCAACGAGAGGGGAGAGTGTTGTCCACGTACACTCGTAGACCGAAAGCGGAAGCGTTAGCACAACGCGGTTGATGTAGTCGTACGTCTTCACGACCCGACCGATCAAGCACCGAAACTACGGCACCTCCGAGTTCTAGCACACGTTCAGCTCGATGACGTCCCTCGAACTCCGATCCAGCCGAGTGTCGAGGGAGAGTTCCGTCAGCACGACGGCGTGGTGACAATCTTGATGTTCTACCGTCGCAAGGCTTCGCCTAAGCACCGCTATGATATTACCGAGGTGGACTATGATGGAGGGGGGCACCGCCCACGGCTAAGAGATCCAAGGGATCAATTGTTGTTTGCCTTTGGGGTGCCCCCTGCCCCCGTATATAAAGGAGCAAGGGAGGAGGAGGCCGGCCCTAGGAGGGGCGCGCCAAGGGGAGTCCTACTCCCACCGGGAGTAGGACTCCCTCCTTCCTTGTTGGAGTAGGAGAAGGGGAAAGAGGGGGAGAGGAAGAAGGAAAAGGGGGCTGCACCCCTTGTCCAATTCGGACCAGAGGGGGGGCGCAAGCCTCCTTCCTTTTGGCCTCTCTCCTCTATTCCCGTATGGCCCAATAAGGCCCATATACTCCCCGACGAATTCCCGTAACTCTCCGGTACTCCGAAAAATACCCGAATCACTCGGAACCTTTCCGAACTCCGAATATAGTCGTCCAATATATCGATCTTTACGTCTCGACCATTTCGAGACTCCTCGTCATGTCCCCGATCTCATCCGGGACTCCGAACTACTTCGGTACATCAAAACTCATAAACTCATAATATAACTGTCATCAAAACCTTAAGCGTGCGGACCCTACGGGTTTGAGAACTATGTAGACATGACCTAGAACTATTCTTGGTCAATAATCAATAGCGGAACCTGGATGCCCATATTGGCTCCTACATATTCTACGAAGATCTTTATCGGTCAAACCGCATAACAACATACTTTGTTCACTTTGTCATCGGTATGTTACTTGCCCGAGATTCGATCGTCGGTATCCAATACCTAGTTCAATCTCGTTACCGGCAAGTCTCTTTACTCGTTACGTAATGCATCATTCCGTAACTAACTCATTAGCTACATTGCTTGCAAGGCTTATAGTGATGTGCATTACCGAGAGGGCCCAGAGATACCTCTCCGACAATCGGAGTGACAAAACCTAATCTCGAAATACGCCAACCCAACATGTACCTTTGGAGACACCTGTAATACTCCTTTATAATCACCCAGTTACGTTGTGACGTTTGGTGGCACCTAAAGTGTTCCTCCGATAAACGGGAGTTGCATAATCTCATAGTTACAGGAACATATATAAGTCATGAAGAAAGCAATAGCAACATACTAAACGATCAGTTGCTAAGCTAACGGAATGGGTCAAGTCAATCACATCATTCTCCTAATGATGTGATCCCGTTAATCAAATGACAACTCTTTTGTCCATGGCTAGGAAACATAACCATCTTTGATAAACGAGCTAGTCAAGTAGAGGCATACTAGTGACACTATGTTTGTCTATGTATTCACACATGTATTATGTTTCCGGTTAATACAATTCTAGCATGAATAATAAACATTTATCATGATATAAGGAAATAAATAATAACTTTATTATTGCCTCTAGGGCATATTTCCTTCAGTGCATGTCAGTCGGTGAACCTGTCCCACGTAAGTGTACGTGTAAGGTCGGTCCGGGCCGCTTCATCCCACAATACCGTCGAAACAAGATTGGACTATTAATTGTAAGCATATTGAACAAAATCAACGCCCACAACAACTTGTGTTCTACTCATGCATAGAATCTATGCAATAGACCTAGCTCATGATGCCACTGTTGGGGAACGTAGTAGAAATTCAAAATTTTCCTACGAGTCACTAAGATCTATCTATGGAGAGACTAGCAACGAGAGGAAGGAGAGTGCATCTACATACCCTTGTAGATCGCTAAGCGGAAGCATTCAAGAGAACGGGGTTGAGGGAGTCGTACTTGTCGTGATCCAAATCACCGGAGATCCTAGTGCCGAACGGACGACACCTCCGCGTTCAACACACGTACAACCCAGTGACGTCTCCCACGCCTTGATCCAGCAAGGAGAGAGGGAGAGGTTGGGGAAGACTCCGTCCACCAGCAGCACAACGACATGGTGGTGATGAAGGAGCGTGGTATTCCAGCAGGGCTTCGCCAAGCACCGCGAGAGATGAGGAGGGAGAGAGGTAGGGCTGCGCCAGGGAGAGGTGAAAACTCTTGTGTTGGAAGCCCCAAAGACCTCAACTATATATAGGGGAGAGGGAGGGGGCTGCGCCTCCTCTAGGGTTCCCACCCCAAGGGGTGCGGCAGCCCCTAGATCCCATCTAGGGTGCGGCCAAGGGGGGGAGAGGGGAAACTTGCCCCCCAAGTAAGGTGGAGGCGCCCCCTCCCCAAACCCTAGGCGCCTTGGGCCCTGGTGGGGGGGGGGCGCACCAGCCCACCTGGGGCTGGTCCCCTACCACACTTGGCCCATGCTGCCCTCTGGGGACAGTGGCCCCACTTGCTGGACCCCCGGGACCCTCCCGGTGGTCCCGGTACATTACCGATAGCACCCGAAACTTTTCCGGTGACCAAAACAGGGCTTCCCATATATAAATCTTTACCTCCAGACCATTCCGGAACTCCTCGTGACGTCCGTGATCTCATACGGGACTCCGAACAACATACGGTAACCACATATATCTATTCCCTATAACCCTAGCATCATCGAACCTTAAGTGTGTAGATCCTACGGGTTCGGGAACCATGCAGACATGACCGAGACATTCTCCGGTCAATAACCAACAGCGGGATCTGGATACCCATGTTGGCTCCCACATGTTCCACGATGATCTCATCAGATGAACCACGATGTCGAGGATTCAATCAATCCCGTATTCAATTCCCTTTGTCTAGCGGTATTGTACTTGCCCGAGATTCGATCGTCGGTATCCCGATACCTTGTTCAATCTCGTTACCGGCAAGTCTCTTTACTCGTTCCGTAACACGTCATCCCGTGATCAACCCCTTGGTCACATTGTGCACATTATGATGATGTCCTACCGAGTGGGCCCAGAGATACCTCTCCGTCACACGGAGTGACAAATCCCAGTCTCGATTCGTGCCAACCCAACAGACACTTTCGGAGATACCCGTAGTGCACCTTTATAGCCACCCAGTTACGTTGTGACATTTGGTACCCAAAGCATTCCTACGGTATCCGGGAGTTGCACAATCTCATGGTCTAAGGAAATGATACTTGGCATTAGAAAAGCTTTAGAATACGAACTACACGATCTTTGTGCTAGGCTTAGGATTGGGTCTTGTCCATCACATCATTCTCCTAATGATGTGATCCCGTTATCAACGACATCCAACGTCCATGGTCAGGAAACCGTAACCATCTATTGATCAACGAGCTAGTCAACTAGAGGCTTACTAGGGACATGGTGTTGTCTATGTACCCACACATGTATCTGAGTTTCCTATCAATACAATTATAGCATGGATAATAAACGATATCATGAACAAGGAAATATAATAATAACTTATTTATTATTGCCTCTAGGGCATATTTCCAACATCACATGTATCCCATAGTCTTTAAGAGTTTGGGTCATCCAAAGTAATTGAGCACAACATGATCCAGCGGCAATGTATTCCGCTTCTGCAGTGGATAAGGATACCGAGTTTTGTTTCTTGAAGGACCAAGATACAAGAGATCTACCAAGAAATTGACAAGTACCCGAAGTGGATTTTGTATCAACCTTGTCTCCGGCATAGTCCGAGTCGAAGTAGCCAACAAGATCAAATGAAGACCTCTTAGGATACCAAATGCCAAACTTTGGTGTATGAATTAAGTATCTCACTATCCTTTTCACAGCCTTAAGATGACATTCTTTGGGGGCCGCTTGATATCGTGCACACATGCACACACTTAGCATAATATTGGGATGGGAGGCACATAGATATAACAATGAACCAACCATAGAGCGGTAAACCTTTTGGTCAACCGGTTTCCCATCCTTAGTCAAGTCAAGATGTCCACTAGTAGGCATGGGTGTTTTCATACCTTTGCTTTCTTGCATGTTGAACTTCTTGAATATGTCATTGTTATACTTTGTTTGGGAAACAAAGGTACCTTCCTTAGTTTGCTTGATTTGCAAACCAAGAAATAACTTGAGTTCACACATCATAGACATCTCAAACTTCTCCGACATAGCTTTCCAAACTTTTCACTAAAATGAGGGTTAGTCGAACCAAATATGATATCATCCACATAAATTTGGCACACAAACAATTCACCATCAACCCTTTTAGTAAAAAATGTAGAATCATTTTCCCCATTTCAAATCCTTTTTCAATAAGAAACTTGGTCAAGCATTTATACCATGCTCTAGGAGCTTGTTTAAGATCATAAAGAGCTTTGTGATGTTTGTAAACATGATCAGATTTCTTAGGATTAACAAAGTCAGGAGGTTGTTTAACATAAACTTCCTCCTCAATTTCACCATTTAGAAAAGCACTTTTTATGTCCATTTGATATAAAGTAATGTCATGATGATTGGCATAAGCAAGTAAGATGCGTATGGACTCAAGTCTAGCAACGGGGGCATATGTCTCGCCATAATCCATACATTCGACTTGAGTGTAGCCTTGAGAAATGAGACGAGCCTTGTTATGCACAACTTGTCCATCTTCATATTGCTTATTCCGAAACACCCATTTGGTTCCAATGACATTGTGCTTCTCATCGGGCTTTTGAACCAACATACATACTTGGTTCCTCTTGAAATTGTGTATCTCTTCATGCATACGTTCACCCAATCCGGATCATCAAGAGCCTCTTCAACCTTCATAGGTTCAATACTAGAAATGAATGAGTAATGTTCACAAAAGTTAGCCAAACGAGTTTTAGAGCGAGTAATTCTCCCGTTTCGAATATCATCGAAGATTTGTTCGATAGGATGATATCTTAAGACTCTTGCTCGAACTCGTGAGGGCTTTTGTTTAGGTCAGGGTGGAACATCCTCTTCATTGTCTTGTTCTTCCTCTTGTCTTTCTTCATTGTTGTTGGCGTTGTTGTTCTCTTGTGGAGGTGGAGAAGGAGGTCGATGAGGCTCATCTTGTTGTAAATCCTCGTTTCCATCATCTTGATGTGTTCCACTTATGAATGCCTCCAAGTCAACTTGTGGTTCACCTTGGCGTGAAGTTGAGGCTTTCACTTGAATGGACGAGGTACTCTCCTTCACCTCCGTTGGGCGAATCTTGCCAATAGACAAGTCTTGAATTGCTTCCGAGGGATCTTTATCTCCTACATCAATAGGCAATTGCTCTACTTGCGAGCCGTTACATTCATCAAACTTCACATCTACCATCTCTTCAACCTTTCTGGTGAAATTGTTTAGACACGGTAAGTGTGAGAGTTTGAGCCGTAACCGAGTATAAAACCTTCATGAGATTTAGGGGAAAATTTCGGAGGACGATGCTTATCAAGAATGTAACATTTTGAGTCAAATACTCGAAAGTAACCAACTTGGGGTTTTTTACCGGTGAGAATC
>NC_057795.1:417460144-417461005 GCF_018294505.1 Triticum aestivum | reverse complement strand
AAAAATGTCTCGCGTCTTGTATTCATCAAGCATCATTCTTGCCATCTCAATGAGCGTCCGGTTCTTCCTCTCAACAACTCCATTTTGGTGAGGCGTGTACGTAGCCGAGAACTCATGTGAGATCCCTTTCTCGTCAAGAAAGGTATCCACATTGGCATTCTTCAACTCCATTTTGTTGTCGCCTCGAACCTTCTTGATCTTCACTTCAAATTGATTTTGGGCCTTCCTAGCAAAGTTTTTGAAGATCTTTTGGACCTGCGATTTATCATCAAGAAAGAACACCCACGTAAATCTGGAAAAATCATCAACAATGACCAAAACGAATGAGTTACTGTTGGGGAACATAGTAATTTCAAAAAAAATCCTACGCACACGCAAGATCATGGTGATGCAAAGCAACGAGAGGGGAGAGTGTGTCCACGTACCCTCGTAGACCGAAAGCAGAAGCGTTAGCACAACGCGGTTGATGTAGTCGTACGTATTCACGGACCGACCGATCAAGCACCAAAACTACGGCACCTCCGAGTTCTAGCACACGTTCAGCTCAATGACGTCCCTCGAACTCCGATCTAGCCGAGTGTCAAGGAAGAGTTCCGTCAGCACGACGGTGTGGTGACAATCTTGATGTTCTACCGTCGCAGGGCTTTGCCTAAGCACTGCTACAATATTATCAAGGAGGACTATGGTGGAGGGGGGCACCGCACATGGCTAAGAGATCAATGATCAATTGTTGTGTCTAGAGGTGCCCCCTGCCCCCGCATATAAAGGAGCTAGGGGGAGGGGGTCGGCCGGCCAGGAGGGGGCCCCAGGAGGAGTCCTCCTCCCACCGGCAGTAGGACTCCCCCCTTCCTTGTTGGAGTA
>NC_057795.1:417448319-417459874 GCF_018294505.1 Triticum aestivum | reverse complement strand
GGGGGGGGGTTCCGATAACCCCCCAGTACTCCGATATATATCCGATAATCCCCGAAATCTTTCCGGTGTCCGAATATAGTCGTCCAATATATCAATCTTCATGTCTCGACCATTTTGAGACTCCTCGTCATGTCCGTAATCACATTCAGGACTCCGAACAAACTTTGGTACATCAAAACTCATAAACTCATAATATAACTGTCATCGAAACCTTAAGCGTGTGGACCCTACGGGTTCGAGAACTATGTAGACATGACCGAGAACTGTTTCCGGTCAATAACCAATAGCGGAACCTGGATGCTCATATTGGATCCTACATATTTTACGAAGATCTTTATCGGTCAAACCGCATAACAACATACATTGTTCCCTTTGTCTTCGGTATGTTACTTGCCCGAGATTTGATCGTCGGTATCTCAATACCTAGTTCAATCTCGTTACCGGCAAGTCTCTTTACTCGTTATGTAATGCATCATTCCGTAACTAACTCATTAGCTACATTGCTTGCAAGGCTTATAGTGATGTGCATTACCGAGAGGGCCCAGAGATACCTCTCCGACAATCGGAGTGACAAATCCTAATCTCGAAATACGCCAACCCAACATGTACCTTCGGAGACACCTGTAGAGCTCCTTTATAATCACCCAGTTACGTTGTGACGTTTGGTAGCACACAAAGTGTTCCTCCGGTAAACGGGAGTTGCATAATCTCATAGTTGTAGGAACATGTATACGTCATGAAGAAAGCAATAGCAACATACTAAACAATCAAGTGCTAAGCTAACGGAATGGGTCAAGTCAATCACATCATTCTCTCAATGATGTGATCCCCTTAATCAAATGACAACTCTTTTGTCCATGGCTAGGAAACATAACCATCTTTGATAAACGAGCTAGTCAAGTAGAGGCATACTAGTGACACTCAGTTTGTGTATGTATTCACACATGTATCATGTTTCCGGTTAATACAATTCTAGCATGAATAATAAACATTTATCATGATATGAGGAAATAAATAATAACTTTATTATTGCCTCTAGGGCATATTTCCTTCAGTCTCCCACTTGCACTAGAGTCAATAATCTAGATTACAGAGTAATGATTCTAACACCCATGGAGTCTTGGTGCTGATCATGTTTTGCTCGTGGAAGAGGCTTAGTCAACGAGTCTGAAACATTCAGATCCATATGTATCCTACAAATCTCTATGTTTCACACCTGGACTTGGTCCCAGATGGTATTGAAGCGTCTCTTGATGTGCTTGGTCCTCTTGTGAAATATAGATTCCTTTGCTAAGGCAATTGCACCAGTATTGTCACAGAAGATCTTCATTGGTCCCGATGCACTAGGTATGACACCTAGATCGAACTCCTTCATCCAGACTCCTTTATTTGTTGCTTCCGAAGCAGCTATGTACTCTGCTTCGCATGTAGATCCCGCTACGACGCTTTGTTTAGAACTGCACCAACTTACAGCTCCACTGTTTAATATAAACACGTATCCGGTTTGCGATTTAGAATCGTCCGGATCAGTGTCAAAGCTTGCATCGACGTAACCATTTACGACTAGCTCTTTGTCACCTCCATAAACGAGAAACATATCCTTAGTCCTTTTCAGGTATTTCAGGATGTTCTTGACCGCTGTCCAGTGATCCACTCCTGGATTACTTTGGTACCTCCCTGCCAAACTTATTGCTAAGCATACGTCAGGTCTGGTACACAACATTGCATACATGATATAGCCTATGGCTGAAGCATAGGGAACATCTTTCATTTTCTCTCTATCTTCTGTTGTGGTCGGACATTGAGTTTGACTCAACTTCACACCTTGTAATACAGGCAAGAATCCTTTCTTTGCCTGATCCATTTTGAACTTTTTCAAAACTTTATCAAGGTATGTGCTTTTTGAAAGTCCAATTAAGCGTCTTGATCTATCTCTATAGATCTTGATGCCCAATATGTAAGCAGCTTCACCGAGGTCTTTCATTGAAAAACTTTTATTCAAGTATCCCTTTATGCTATCCAGAAATTCTATATCATTTCCAATTAACAATATGTCGTCTACATATAATATCAGAAACGCTACAAAGCTCCCACTCACTTTCTTGTAAATACAGGCTTCTCCAAAAGTCTGTATAAAATCATATGCTTTGATTACACTATCAAAGCGCTTATTCCAACTTCGAGAGGCTTGCACCAGTCCATCAATGGATCGATGGAGCTTGCACATTTTGTTAGCATCTTTTGGATCGACAAAACCTTCTGGTTGCATCATATACAACTCTTCTTCCAGAAATTCATTCAGGAACACAGTTTTGACATCCATTTTCCATATTTCATAATCATAAAATGTGGCAATCGCTGACATGATTCGGACAAACTTAAGCATCGCTACGGGTGAGAAAGTATCATCATAGTCAACCCCTTGAACTTGTCGAAAACCTTTTGCAACAAGTCAAGCTTTGTAGATAGTTACATTACCATCAGCGTCAGTCTTCTTCTTGAAAATCCATTTATTCTTGATGGCTTGCCGATCATCGGGCAAGTCAACCAAAGTCCATACTTTGTTCTCATACATGGATCCCATCTCAGATTTCATGGCCTCAAGCCATTTTGCGGAATCTGGGCTCATCATCGCTTCCTCATAGTTCATAGGTTCATCATGGTCAAGTAACATGACTTCCAGAATAGGATTACCGTACCACTCTCGTGCGGATCTTACTCTGGTTGACCTACAAGGTTTAGTAGTAACTTGATCTGAAGTTTCATGATTAATATCATTAGCTTCCTCACTGATTGGTGTAGTTGTCACAGGAACGGTTTCTTGTGATGAACTACTTTCCAACAAGGGAGTAGGTACAGTTACCTCATCAAGTTCTACTTTCCTCCCACTCACTTCTTTCGAGAGAAACTCCTTCTCTAGAAAGGATCCGAATTTAGCAACAAAAATCTTGCCCTCAGATCTGTGATAGAAGGTGTACCCAATAGTTTCTTTTGGGTATCCTATGAAGACACATTTCTCTGATTTGGATTCGAGCTTATCTGGTTGAAGTTTCTTCACATAAGCATCGGAACCCCAAACTTTAAGAAATAACAACTTTGGTTTCTTGCCAAACCACAGTTCATAATGCGTCGTCTCAACGGATTTTGATGGTGCCCTATTTAACGTGAATGCGGCCGTCTCTAAAGCATAACCCCAAAATGATAGCGGCAAATCAGTAAGAGACATCATAGATCACACCATATCTAGTAAAGTACGATTACAACGTTCGGACACACCATTTTGTTGTGGTGTTCCGGGTGGCATGAGTTGTGAAACTATTCTGCATTGCTTCAAATGTAAACCAAACTCGTAACTCAAATATTCTCCTCCATGATCAGATCGTAGAAATTTTATTTTCTTGTTACGATGATTTTCCACTTCACTCTGAAATTCTTTGAACTTTTCAAATGTTTCAGACTTGTGTTTCATCAAGTAGATATACCCATATCTGCTCAAATCATCTGTGAAGGTGAGAAAATAATGATACCCGCTGCGAGCCTCAATATTCATTGGACCACACACATCGGTATGTATGATTTCCAATAAATCAGTTGCTCGCTCCATAGTTCCGGAGAACTGTGTTTTAGTCATCTTGCCCATGAGGCATGGTTCGCAAGTACCAAGTGATTCATAATCAGTGATTCTAGAAGTCCATCAGTATGGAGTTTCTTCATGCGCTTTACTCCAATATGACCCAAATGGCAGTGCCACAAATAAGTTGCACTATCATTATTAACTCTGCATCTTTTGGCTTCAACATTATGAATATGCGTATCACTACTATCGAGATTTAATAAAAATAGACCACTCTTCAAGGGTGCATGACCATAAAAGATATTACTCATATAAATATAACAACCATTATTCTCCGATTTAAATGAATAACCGTCTCGCATCAAACAAGATCCAGATATAATGTTCATGCTCAACGCTGGCACCAAATAACAATTATTCAGGTCTAAAACTAATCCCGAAGGTAGATGTAGAGGTAGCGTGCCGACCGCGATCACATCGACTTTGGAACCATTTCCCACACGCATCGTCACCTCATCCTTAGCCAATCTTCGCTTAATCCATAGTCCCTATTTCGAGTTGCAAATATTAGCAATAGAACCAGTATCGAATACCCATGTGCTACTGCGAGCATTAGTAAGGTACACATCAATAACATGTATATCACATATACCTTTGTTCACCTTGCCATCCTTCTTATCCGCCAAATACTTGGGGCAGTTCCGCTTCCAGTGACCAGTCTGCTTGCAGTAGAAGCACTTAGTCTCAGGCTTAGGTCCAGATTTGGGTTTCTTCTCTTGAGCGGCAACTTGTTTGCTTTTCTTCTTGAAGTTCCCCTTCTTCTTCCCTTTACCCTTTTTCTTGAAACTAGTGGTCTTATTGACCATCAACACTTGATGCTCCTTCTTGATTTCTACCTCCGCAGCTTTTAGCATTGCGAAGAGCTCGGGAATAGTCTTGTTCATCCTTGCGTATTATAGTTCATCACGAAGCTCTTGTAGCTTGGTGGCAGTGATTGAAGAATTCTGTCAATGACACTATCATCAGGAAGATTAACTCCCAGTTGAATCAAGTGATTATTATACCCAGACATTTTGAGTATGTGTTCACTGACAGAACTATTCTCCTCCATCTTGTAGCTATATAACTTATTAGAGACTTCATATCTCTCAATCCGAGCATTTGCTTGAAATATTAACTTCAACTCCTGGAACATCTCATATGCTCCATGATGTTCAAAACATCGTTGAAGTCCCAGTTCTAAGCCGTAAAGCATGGCACACTGAACTATCGAGTAGTCATTAGCTTTGCTCTGCCAGACGTTTTTAACGTCGTCAGTTGCATCTACAGCAGACCTGGCACCCAGCGGTGCTTCCAAGACGTAATTCTTCTGTGCAGCAATGAGGATAATCCTCAAGTTACGGACCCAATCCGTGTAATTGCTACCATCATCTTTCAACTTAGCTTTCTCAAGGAACGCATTCAAATTCAACGAAACAACAGCACGAGCCATCTATCTACAACAAACATAGACATGCAAAATACTATCAGGTACTAAGTTCATGATAAATTTAAGTTCAATTAATCATATTACTAAAGAACTCCCACTTAGACAGACATCTCTCTAGTCATCTAAGTGATCACGTGATCCAAATCAACTAAACCATGTCCGATCATCACGTGAGATGGAGTAGTTTTCAATGGTGAACATCACTATGTTGATCATATCTACTATATGATTCACGTTCGACTTTTAGGTCTCTGTGTTCTGAGGCCATATCTATATATGCTAGGCTCGTCAAGTTTAACCTGAGTATTTCGCGTGTGCAACTGTTTTGCACCCATTGTATTTGAACGTAGAGCCTATCACACCCGATCATCACGTGGTGTCTCAGCACGAAGAACTTTCGCAATGGTGCATACTCAGGGAGAACACTTCTTGATAATTAGTGAGAGATCATCTCAAAATGCTACCATCAATCAAAGCAAGATAAGATGCATAAAGGATAAACATCACATGCAATCAATATAAGTGATATGATATGGCCATCATCATCTTGTGCTTGTGATCTCCATCTCCGAAGCACCGTCGTGATCACCATTGTCATCGGCGCGACACCTTGATCTCCATCGTAGCATCGTTGTCGATTCGCCATCTATTGCTTCTACGACTATCGCTACCGCTTAGTGATAAAGTAAAGCAATTACATGGCGCTTGCATTTCATACAATAAAGCGACAACCATATGGCTCCTGCCAGTTGCCGATAACTCAGTTACAAAACATGATCATCTCATACAATAAAATATAGCATCACGTCTTGACCATATCACATCACAACATGCCCTACAAAAACAAGTTAGACGTCCTCTACTTTGTTGTTGCAAATTTTACGTGGCTGCTACAGGCTGAGCAAGAACCGTTCTTACCTACGCATTAAAACCACAACGATAGTTCGTCAAGTTAGTGATGTTTTAACCTTCTCAAGGACTGGGCGTAGCCACACTCGGTTCAACTAAAGTTGGATAAACTGACACCCACTAGCCACCTATGTGCAAAGCACGTCGATAGAACCAGTCTTGCGTAAGCGTATGCGTAATGTCGGTCCGGGACGCTTCATCCAACAATACCGCCGAACCAAAGTATGACATGCTGGTAAGCAGTATGACTTGTATCGCCCACAACTCACTTGTGTTCTACTCGTTCATATAACATCAACGCATAAAACCTAGGCTTTGATGCCACTGTTGGGGAACGTAGTAATTTCAAAAAAATTCCTACGCACATGCAAGATCATGGTGATGCATAGCAACGAGAGGGGAGAGTGTGTCCACGTACCCTCATAGACCGAAAGCGGAAGCATTAGCACAACGCGGTTGATGTAGTCGTACGTCTTCACGGCCCAACCGATCAAGCACCAAAACTACGGCACCTCCGAGTTCTAGCACACGTTCAGCTCGATGACGTCCCTCAAACTCTGATCTAGCCGAGTGTCGAGGGAGAGTTCCGTCAGCATGACGGCGTGGTGACGATCTTGATGTTCTACCATCGCAGGGCTTCACCTAAGCACTGCTACAATATTATCGAGGAGGACTATGGTGGAGGGGGGCACCACACATGGCTAAGAGATCAATGATCAATTGTTGTGTCTAGAGGTGCCCTTTGCCCCCGTATATAAAGCAGCCAGGGGGAGGGGGTCGGCCGGCCAGGAGGGGCGCGCCAGGAGGAGTCCTCCTCCCACCGGGAGTAGGACTCCCCCCTTCCTTGTTGGAGTAGGAGAGGAGAGGGAAGGAGAGAGAGGGGGAAAGGAAAGGGAGGGGGGGCGCCGCCCCCCTCCTTGTCCAATTCGGACTTGGGGGGAGGGGAGGGGCGCGCGGCTGCCCGTTGGCCGCCTCTCCTCTTCCACCATTTGGGCCCATGAGGCCCATTAACCTCCAGGGGGGGGGTTCCGATAACCCCCCGGTACTCCGGTATATATCCGATAACCCCTGAAACCTTTCCGGTGTCCGAATATAGTCGTCCAATATATCATTCTTCATGTCTCGACCATTTCGAGACTCCTCATCATGTCCGTAATCACATTTGGGACTCCGAACAAACTTCGATACATCAAAACTCATAAACTCATAATATAACTGTCATCGAAACCTTAAGCGTGCGGACCCTATGGGTTCAAGAACTATGTAGACATGACCGAGAACTATTTCCGGTCAATAACCAATAGCGGAACCTGGATGCTCATATTGGCTCCTACATATTCTATGAAGATCTTTATTGGTCAAACCGCATAACAACATACGTTGTTCCCTTTGTCATCGGTATGTTACTTGCCTGAGATTTGATCGTCGGTATATCAATACCTAGTTCAATCTCGTTACCGTCAAGTCTCTTTACTCGTTATGTAATGCATCGTTCCATAACTAACTCATTAGCTACATTGCTTGCAAGGCTTATAGTGATGTGCATTACCGAGAGGGCCCAGAGATACCTCTCCGACAATCGGAGTGACAAAACCTAATCTCGAAATACGCCAACCCAACATGTACCTTTGGAGACACCTGTAGAGCTCCTTTATAATCACCGAGTTACGTTGTGACGTATGGTAGCACACAAAGTGTTCCTCCGGTAAACGGGAGTTGCATAATCTCGTAGTTGTAGGAACATGTATACGTCATGAAGAAAGCAATAGCAACATACCAAACGATCAAGTGCTAAGCTAACGGAATGGGTCAAGTCAATCACATCATTCTCTCAATGATGTGATCCCCTTAATCAAATGACAACTCTTTTGTCCATGGCTAGGAAACATAACCATCTTTGATAAACGAGCTAGTCAAGTAGAGGCATACTAGTGACACTCAGTTTGTCTATGTATTCACACATGTATCATGTTTCCGGTTAATACAATTCTAGCATGAATAATAAATATTTATCATGATATGAGGAAATAAATAATAACTTTATTATTGCCTCTTGGGCTGTCACGCCCAAGATGCGACCCTATCCTAAAGGAACTCGAAGGTCCCACCAAGGATAGAAGCGCATCTTGAAGACGCTTTTGCAAGGTGGATATCATTACATCAACATTACATAATAGATAGGGATACATACATAAGGCATACAATGCCACACGAATACAACATCATCTTACATAAGAGAACCACCCGACTATGGATGAAACACAAACAGAAACTCAAACGACATCCACCCTGCTGGCCCAGGCTACCGACCTGGAACCTATCCCCTCATCGAAGAAGAAGCAGGAGAAGAACTTCAAAACAAGCAAACATCGCTCTTGCGTCATGATCATCGCATAACCTGTACCTGCAACTGTTGTTGTAGTAATCTGTGAGCCACGAGGACTCAGCAATCCCATTACCATGGGTATCAAGACTAGCAAATCTTAAAGGGAAAGGAAGGGATAAAGTGGTGAGGTTGCAGCAGCGGCTAAGCAAGTATGGTGGCTAACATACGCAAATAAGAGCGAGAAGAGAGCAAACGGAACGGTCGTGAAACTAGCAATGATCAAGAAGTGATCCTGAACTCCTACTTACGTCAAACATAACCCAAAACCGTGTTCACTTCCCGGACTCCGCCGAAAAGAGACCATCACGGCTACACACACAGTTGATGCGTTTTAATTCGGATCTGGTGTCAAGTTATCTACAACCGGACATTAACAAATTCCCATCTGCCCATAACCGCGGGCACAACTTTTGAAAGATTATACCCTGCAGGGGTGTCCCAACTTAGCCCATTATAAGCTCTCGCGATCAACGAAGGATATACCTTCTCCTAGGAAGACCTGATCAGACTCGGAATCCCGGTTTACAAGACATTTCGACAATGGTAAAACAAGTCCAGCAAGACCGCCCGATGCGCCAACAATCCCGATAGGAGCTGCACATATCTCGTTCTCAGGGCAACACCGGATGAACACTACGTACAACTAAAACCAACCCTCAAGTTTCCCCGAGGTGGCGCTACAAGTGGCTCTGGTTCGGACCAACACTTAGACAAGCATTGGCCCGGGGGGGCTAAAATAAAGATGACCCTCGGGTTGGCCGACCCAAGGGAAAGGTATAGGTGGTGGTGAGGCAAATGGTAAAACCAAGGTTGGGCCTTGCTGGAGGAGTTTTATTCAAAGCGAACTGTCAAGGAGGTCCCATAAATCACCCAACCGCGTAAGGAACGCAAAATCCGGGAACAAAACACCGGTAATACGGAAACTAGGTTGGCAAGAGTGGAACAAAACACCATGCATAAGGCCGAGCCTTCCACCCTTTACCAAGTATATAGATGCATTAATAATATAAGAGATATTGTGATATCCCAACATAATCCTGTCCACCTTGGAGCAATCTTCAACTTCACCTGCAACTATCAACGCTATAAGAGGGCTGAGCAAAGCGGTAACATAGCCAAGCAATGGTTTGCTAGGAAGGGTGAAAAAGGTTAGAGGCTGACATGGCAAATTGGGAGGCTTGATAAACAGGTGATAGGTAGCGCAGCATAGCGATAGAACGAAGCAACTAGCATAGCAATGATTGTAGTGAGATCCAGGGTAGCGGTCATCTTGCCTGAAATCCCGCAAGGAAGAAGAACGAGTCCATGAAGAAGATGAAGCCACGAAGGCGAACCAAGCGTAGACGAACGAATCCTCACGATCGCAACGAAACATGAACTATCGAGAAGAAGCACACAACATAGTAAACACACCACACATAGACAAGACATGATGCACAACAAGCATGATGCATTACAAGGCTACATGAAGATACTCATGGCAAGAGATGATGCATACAAGAGCAACACATCAAAGCAAGTTTAAATGAGGCCGGAAACAACATATAACAATTCCGGTAAGTCCTCATATGCAAATTTCGAAATTGGTCCAGATCTGAATAAACATTATGTTCAAGTTGTTAAGCAGCCAGTTAAGATGCACCAAGATGATCTACACGAGATTCTAGTCAAGTTACATATAAAGTTCATTTAGTTCGGAGCTACGGCCTAGAAGATATGAGCAAAACAAGTTAAACATGGCATTGATGCAAAATCCATACAAACATCAACCAAACACCTCAAAACATGGATGCAAAATGATAATATGGAACTTCATGCAAAATCAAGCAAGTTTCATATAGAGCACAATCAAAACGGAGCAACGGTTCAACACACACACATGAAACAAGTTTAAAGGACAAGCTGTCCAAAACAGCAACTAGGCATCTTGCAAGCATCAAAACAATATGCTACAACACCCCAACATGAGAACAAAAGGTATGGACATGATTTAGAGGTAAAGCATGACAAAACATGAACACTGAGTTATCTCCAGAAATTACTAGAACATGCTCAAAAAGACATGGCAAGATTGCAAATAATAACAGTTTCAGACTTTGCAAAAATAACATCAGGTTGCAATGTTTAGAGCTATCAAACAACATATTACAGGAACTTATTATGGCAAATAAAGGCATGGCATGAATCTACTAATTGCATAGAATAGAAGTCCCTTACTGACCATGAGACAAAAAGGATCAGAAGATATGATGGCACCCATGAAAAAACATGGAAAATGATATGACAGATTCATACTTGGCAGGAACAACAATAAGTAGGCATGTTGGTGAGCTTGTACCACTCACCACAGAGCAATACATGGCATGACAAGGCAACCAACAGTAATAATACATGTTTATGAAGCTAAGCATGGCAAGAAAAAGTTCATAGGGTGCATGGATCACTAGCAAAGCACATGGCAAAACTGAACTTAATGTTAACAGGCTGACGACAACATTATTTAGCAACTTTGGAGCAAGATTACAACAATCTACAACAGTCTATAAATGCAACCAGGGGCATGGATGGATAGAGAATGACATGTATAACAAAACATCCTTAGTGATCATCTCCAGATTATGCATATAATGACTTGTAGCAGCAGGTTTACATAGCATCACGAAATAACAGATTCAGCCTAGCAAAACAGCAACAACAAGTACCCTACTTAACAAGCTTGATCCACTCACTACACAACTCACAAAAATACATGGATGGCACCCCTGTAAATATGGCATGATGTAGTTCAAAACACATGTAGAGCTCATGCTCATAGGATGCACACACAAAATGCAACGAAAAAGACAAATCACCAAGTTATAACAGTTTCAGCAGATTAACATCATATAGCACTCTTGCAACAATGATTCAGGCATCAAGATGATCTCAAATAAGCATGGCATGATGGAACAAAATGAAGAGCATCTCATGGCGAACATTTTGACATATTTCATGCACGAAACAGAGAAGTATGCATGAAGTTATGATGTAGTGAACAGGGCAACATTATGCTGAAAACTACGGGGACTTGGGCAAAAAAAAGAAGTCAACCTCGTGGATCCAGATCCAGATCGGGGGGGGGGCGCGCGAACCGAGGCGGGCTGGGCTCGTCGGATTGTGGCCAGAGGAGAAGGGCCAGCGGGGTTGAGGAGGAGGCC
>NC_057795.1:417445343-417447941 GCF_018294505.1 Triticum aestivum | reverse complement strand
GGAGGCGCGCGGTGGCCGGGGCCACATGGCGTAGCGCGGTTGGCCGGGCGGCAGTGGCGACTTTGTCCGGCTCGGGCCGGACGTGTCCGGCGGCGCGGAGGGGAAAAAGCTAGGGTTAGGGGTGGAAATCATCCGCGAATTTGGACGGGGAGGGCATATTTATAGATTCTGGGAGCTAGGAGAGTCCAAATGAGGAGCGGTTTTCGGCCACGCGATCGTGATCGAACAACCGAGAGCATGGAGGGGGTTAGTATGGGTTTTGGGACACTTTGTAGGGGTATTGGGCTGCAACACACAAGAGGCCTTTACGGTTACCTGGTTAACCGTTGGAGTACCAAACGACCTCCAAATGGCACGAAACTTGACACGGGGTCTACTGGTGCTATACCAAGGCCGCTTGGCAAACCTCGGTCCATTCCGAGAAAGTTTAACACCCTCTCACCACAGGAGACAAAAAGGGGAACGCCAGAGGGCATAGGAGTGCCGGATTGCAAAACGGACAACGGGGAAAAAGCTCGGATGCATGAGACGAACACGTATGCAATGCAATGCACATGATGACATGATAAAATGGAACACACAAGTAAATGACATGGAAACGACGGTGAATAACTGGCAGACACCTGGCGCATCGAATCCGGGGCGTTGCAACACTCCTCCACTAACAAGAGATCTTGTCCCGAAATCTTAGGACCGAGACGGAAGGGAAAAGGGATGAGGTGAAGCAAGAACTCAAGAGAAGAATCAAAGAATTGAGAGCAATCGATAAGAAGAGAGGAACAACAAGAATGACGAGAAACGAAAGCTCATGGAATCAGATAGACTATGAAACCACTCCGGTTAGAACGAAATAAGAACGAATAAGAATGAAAGGATTTAGGCAGCACTCCGGCTGAAAATGGAAGGAATAGAACCCAAGCTTGAGAGGACGGAATGATACATGATGAAGACATGACACAAAACCTCCGGAAGAATTGAAAGAGTTGAATGAAAAGAACTTAGAAGAAGGATTGAATGGAGTTGTTGAGAAAATCAACAACGAAAGAATAAGCTTGTTGTGGTCTTATAGATAACATCTCAAGATCATAAGGTGATAACCGGCCACAAACGGGAATTATTGGATAGCTTAGAAGAACGAAGAAATGCAAAACTCCACTTCAAAAGAATACGGAGAATTAATTGCACGTCGAGACGCGAGAAGAAAAGATACTTGAACTCCTCCAACAAAATATTGATGAACTCTTTAAGAATGAATTAAATCATGAAGAACCACCATGAAGAACTCCGATGACAAAAAGATGATGAGATAGAATGAAGGAAGAAAGAATAAGATGAACCTTCCGATGATTTAGATGGGGATTCCGACGAAATGGCCTAGTTAATTTGAACTCCGGAAAAGAAAAGATGAAAGCACTTGGAACTAGAATTTATTCATCAAGAACAAACTCCGAAGAAAAGGGATTAGACACTTTGGGGAAATACGAATAAGATTTATTGTATGTTTATCCTCCATCAATTAAATTGATGAGAAGCAGTGGATTGCATACAACTTATTCTTCTTGAAAAGGATTAAGGGGGGGTATAGCACAAAACTTGAGAAAGTCTTCATGAACCACCGGTAGGATTGAAAGAACGAATGGATTAAAATGATAATCAAGGAAAAAGAATCTTGAACGAACCATCGTAAGAATTCGAAAATGACTGATGAAAGAGAATGAATCACCAGAAGAATTAGAAGAACAAATATGTTTGATGGGATTTAGATGCATGAGAACGAAGAGATCACCAGCTGATTAAAGAAAATTTGAGCGAAGCACCGGGATAATTGGATAGCGGTAGCTGAAATGTGAGGACGAATAATTCTTCTGGAACACTGACGTCCGATGAAAAGAAACGGGAAAACAACTTCTGACATACTCCGGATGGTTAAGAAAAGAATATCTGACAAATGGAATAATTCGAGAGGCTAACAAGAAGCTAGAACCACGAATCTTCGGGAGAACGGGCAAGATTTAGAGGAAAAACTCTTCTTCGATCTTCAAATGATGACGAGAAACACCACCAAAATTACTGAGATACTCCGGGAGAATGAAAAAGACGAAGGGTTGAACCAAAGATGAAAATGTTTGAAACCGATCTTGGGAAGGCATGTGACTGATGAAATTCCATTCTTACGTCACACTTTGAAAAGAATTGAGAATAACTCCGGGGGAATTAGAAGAGTCAGGTAAGATCCTGGGAAAAGACCTGTGGGTTAGGGCCCACTGAAGAGATAACACCGTTGGAAAGGGTTGTTGAAGAGATAGATACTGCACCAAAATGAATGAAATATTTGAATGAGGTGACAACCTCGACTTAATTGGAACGCAGATGAATCTCCTGAGATGTCTTCCGAACTCCGGAATGATTGAATGGCGAGAGGCAAATGAGCAAGGAGAACACTTTACCCAAGGAAAAGAATGTGATCAACCCGAAAAACTTGAATTGAGTCCACCGGAAAAGAGATGAAGAATGTCGAACGAGATGAGAATTCACCGGTTGAGATAATTGACAAAAGACTGAAGAGGCTCCACACGAATGAAATTGATGGTCGAAACA
>NC_057795.1:417440932-417445134 GCF_018294505.1 Triticum aestivum | reverse complement strand
TCAAGCTCCGGGAAGAAAAAGGGTGGGAGGGCGGGAAAAACAAAGGCAACTTGGAAGGGGGAACCGACGAATATCTTGAAGAGAAAACACCGGTTGAAAGAAGGCAAAGGCTTTACACGAGTAGGATGGATACTCGATTACGGACTCCGACTTCGAGGAGAAAAAGGGGTGGGCGGGTGGGAAAATAAAACAACTGAGGACAGAGAAACAACTTCGTTGAGAGCGAACTGAGGATTGAACTTGGCAAAGACGAAGAGGCTCGAGTCAACTTGACGAGAAATGCACCGGGTGAAAAGAGCTGACAACCTACGATCGGAAAACCAACTGCGTGATCCTAAATAAAATTTGAAGGGGAAGAGGAGTAATTCAAAACACCTACATCAAGATTCCTCACCAGAGCGACGAAGGGGCTGAGGAGTAAAAAGAATTCCTACTCTCCGATATAACTAGACTCCGAAAACAGTTTTCTTCTAGACTCAACAACGACCAAACTACACGATCAATCAAGGGGGGCTCCTAAGGTCGGTCGAGACTCTGATACCAACTTGTCACGCCCAAGATGCGACCCTATCCTAAAGGAACTCGAAGGTCCCACCAAGGATAGAAGCACATCTTAAAGACGCTTTTGCAAGGTG
This sequence comes from Triticum aestivum, assembly GCF_018294505.1. Taxonomy (NCBI): domain Eukaryota; kingdom Viridiplantae; phylum Streptophyta; class Magnoliopsida; order Poales; family Poaceae; genus Triticum; species Triticum aestivum. Next base: position 417,444,499 of record NC_057795.1, on the reverse strand, counting down.
GATATCATTACATCAACATTACATAATAGATAGGGATACATACATAAGGCATACAATGCCACACGAATACAACATCATCTTACATAAGAGAACCACCCGACTACGGATGAAACACAAACAGAAACTCAAACGACATTCACCCTGCTAGCCCAGGCTGCCGACTTGGAACCTATCCCCTGATCGAAGAAGAAGCAGAAGAAGAACTTCAAAACAAGCAAACATCGCTCTCGCGTCATGATCATCGCATAACCTGTACCTGCAACTATTGTTGTAGTAATCTGTGAGCCACGAGGACTCAGCAATCCCATTACCATGGGTATCAAGACTAGCAAAGCTTAAAGGGAAAGGAAGGGGTAAAGTGGTGAGGTTGCAGCAGCGGCTAAGCAAGTATGGTGGCTAACATACGCAAATAAGAGCGAGAAGAGAGCAAACGGAACGGTCGTGAAACTAGCAATGATCAAGAAGTGATCCCGAACTCCTACTTACGTCAAACATAACCCAAAACCGTGTTCACTTCCCGGACTCTGCCGAAAAGAGACCATCACGGCTACACACACAGTTGATGCGTTTTAATTCGGATCTGGTGTCAAGTTATCTACAACCGGACATTAACAAATTCCCATATGCCCATAACCATGGGCACGACTTTCAAAAGATTATACCCTACAGGGGTGTCCCAACTTAGCCCATGATAAGCTCTCGTGATCAACGAAGGATATACCTTCTCCTAGGAAGACCCGATCAAACTCGGAATCCCGGTTTACAAGACATTTCGACAATGGTAAAACAAGTCCAGCAAGACCGCCCGATGCACCGACAATCCTGATAGGAGCTGCACATATCTCATTCTCAGGGCAACACCGGATGAACACTACGTACAACTAAAACCAGCCCTCAAGTTTCCCCAAGGTGGCGCTGCAAGTGGCTCTGGTTCGGACCAACACTTAGACAAGCATTGGCCCGGGGGGCTAAAATAAATATGACCCTCGGGTTGGCCGACCCAAGGGAAAGGTATATGTGGTGGTGAGGCAAATGGTAAAACCAAGGTTGGGCCTTGCTGGAGGAGTTTTATTCAAAGCGAACTATCAAGGGGGTCCCATAAATCACCCAATCGCGTAAGGAATGCAAAATCCGGGAACAAAACACCGGTATGACGGAAACTAGGGCGGCAAGAGTGGAACAAAATACCAGGCATAAGGCCGAGCCTTCCACCCTTTACCAAGTATATAGATGCATTAATAATATAAGAGATATTGTAATATCCCAACATAATCCTGTCCACCTTGGAGAAATCTTCAACTTCACCTGCAACTAGCAACGCTATAAGAGGTCTGAGCAAAGCGGTAACATAGCCAAGCAATGATTTGCTAGGAAGGGTGAAAAAGGTTAGAGGCTGACATGGCAAATTGGGAGGCTTGATAAACAGGTGATAGGTAGTGCAGCATAGCGATAAAACGAAGCAACTAGCATAGCAATGATAGTAGTGAGATCCAGGGTAGCGGTCATCTTGACTGAAATCCCGCAAGGAAGAAGAACGAGTCCATGAAGAAGATGAAGCCACGAAGACGAACCAAGCATAGACGAACAAATCCTCACGATCGCAACGAAACATGAACTATCAAGAAGAAGCACACAACATAGTAAACACACCACACATAGACAAGACATGATGCACAACAAGCATGATGCATGACAAGGCTACATGAAGATACTCATGGCAAGAGATGATGCATACAAGAGCAACACATCAAAGCAAGTTTAAATGAGGCCGGAAACAACATATAACAATTCCGGTAAGTCCTCATATGCAAATTTCGAAATTGGTCCAGATCTGAATAAACATTATGTTCAAGTTGTTAAGCAGCAAGTTAAGATGCACCAAGATGATCTACACGAGATTCTAGTCAAGTTACATATAAAGTTCATTTAGTTCGGAGCTACGGCCTAAAAGATATGAGCAAAACAAGTTAAACATGGCATTGATGCAAAATTCATACTAACATCAAGAAAACACCTCAAAACATGGGTGCAACATGATAATATGGAACTTCATGCAAAATCAAGCAAGTTTCATATAGAGCACACTCAAAACGGAGCAACGGTTCAACACACACACATGAAACAAGTTTAAAGGACAAGCTATCCAAAACAGCAACTAGGCATCTTGCAAGCGCCAAAACAATATGCTACAGCATCCCAACATGTGAACAAAAGGCATGGGCATGATTTAGAGGTAAAGCATGACAAAACATGAACACTGAGCTATTTCCAGAAATCACTAGAACATGCTCAAAGAGACATGGCAAGATTGCAAATAATAACAGTTTCAGACTTTGCAGAAATAACATCAAGTTGCAATGTTTAGAGCTATCAAACAACATGTTACAGGAACTTATTATGGCAAATAAAGGCATGGCATGAATCTACTAATTGAATAGAACAAAAGTCCCTTACTGACCATGAGCCAAAAAGGATCAGAAGATATGATGGCACCCATGTAAACATGGAAAATGATATGACAGATTCATACATGGCAGGAACAACAATAAGTAGGCATGTTGGTGAGCTTTTACCACTCACCACAGAGCAATACATGGCATGACAAGGTAACCAACAGTAAGAATACATGTTTATGAAGCTAAGCATGGCAAGAAAAAGTTCATAGGGTGCATGGATCACTAGCAAAGCACATGGCAAAACTGAACTTAATGTTAACAGGCTGACAGCAACATTATTTAGCAACTTTGGAGCAAGATTACAAAAATCTACAGCAGTCTATAAATGCAACCTGGGGCATGGATGGATAGAGAATGACATGTATAACAAAACATCCTTAGTGATCATCTCCAGATTATGCATATAATGACTTGTAGCAGCAAGTTTACATAGCATCACGAAATAAGAGATTCAGCCTAGCAAAATAGCAACAGCAAGTACCCTACTTAACAAGCTTGATGCACTCACTACACAACTCACAAAAATACATGGACGGCACCCCTGTAAATATGGCATGATGTAGTTCAAAACACATGTAGAGCTCATGCTCATAGGATGCACACCCAAAATGCAACGAAAAAGACAAATCACCAAGTTATAACAGTTTCAACAGATTAACATCATATAGCACTCTTGCAACGATGATTCAGGCATCAAGATGATCTCAAACAAGCATGGCACAATGGAACAAAATGAAGATCATCTCATGGCAAACATTTTAACATATTACATGCATGAAACGGAGCAGTATGCATGACGTTATGATGCAATGAATAGGGCAACATTATGCTTGAAACTACGGGGACTTAGGCAAAAAACGAAGTCAACCTCGTGGATCCAGATCCAGATCGGGGCGGCGCACGAACCGAGGTGGGCTGGGCTCGCTGGATTGTGGCCGGAGGAGAAGGGCCGGGTGGGTTGAGGAGGAGGTCGGCCGGCTGGAGGGAGGCCGAGGCGGCGTGGACGGGGCGCCGGCGCGGAGGAGATCCAGCGGGGTCGGCGGGCACCAACCGGCGGGGATGCGGGAGGCGGCCGGCGCCGGAGTAGGCGGCAGGTCCAGCGGGCGGCGCG
>NC_057795.1:417437627-417440543 GCF_018294505.1 Triticum aestivum | reverse complement strand
GGAGGCGCGCGGTGGCCGGGGCCATGTGGTGCAGCGCGGTTAGCCGGGCGGCGGCGACGACTTTGTCCGGCTCGGGCCGGACGTGTCCGGCGGCGCGGAGGGAAAAAGCTAGGGTTAGGGGTGGAAATCATCCGTGAATTTGGACGGGGAGGGCATGTTTATAGATTCTGGGAGCTAGGAGAGTCCAAATGAGGAGCGGTTTTCGGCCACGCGATCGTGATCGAACGACCGAGAGCATGGAGGGGGTTAGGATGGGTTTTGGGCCACTTTGGAGGGGTGTTGGGCTGCAACACACAAGAGGCCTTTACGGTTACCCGGTTAACCGTTGGAGTACCAAACGACCTCCAAATGGCACGAAACTTGACAGGCGGTCTACCGGTGCTATACCAAGGCCGCTTGGCAAACCTCGGTCCATTTCGAGAAAGTTTAACACCCGCTCACAACAGGAGACAAAAAGGGGAACGCCGGAGGGCATAGGAGTGTCGGATTGCAAAACGGACAACGGGGAAAAAGCTCGGATGCATGAGACGAACACGTATGCAATGCAATGCACAAGATGACATGATAAAATGGAACACGCAAGAAGATGACATGGCAACAATGGCAAATAACTGGCAGACACCTGGCGCATCGAATCCGGGGCGTTACAAGGGCATATTTCCTTCAGTTACCACCGAGACTCTTGTAGGTGCTGGGACCAAAGAGATCCATATGAAGCAGCTCGAGTGGTTTTCTCATGGTCATGATATTCTTCACGGGATGACTTCCTCCAACTTGTGTTCCTGCTTGACAAGCACTGCAAAGTCTATCCTTGTAAAATACAACATCTTTAACTCAAAGGATATGATCACCTTTAATAAGCTTATCAATATTTCACATGCCCACGTTACCTAACCTTCTATGCCACAACCAATCTTTAGAAGATTTAGCAATTAAGCAAGTTCTAGGTTGAGCCTTTTTAGTGAAATCAACAATGTATAGATCACCTCTATGTATACCGGTAAAGACCATATTATGATTATCTCTTCAAAACACTTGGCAATCTACTTCAGTAAATAGGACATTGAAACCAAAATCGGCTAGTCTAGATACGGAAAGAAAATTGTAGCCAAGAGATTCAACAAGCATAACATTTTGGATGGAGCTGTCATGTGAGATGGCCACCTTACCAAGGCCAGCCACCTTACCCTTTGAGTTATCACCAAAAGTGACATGCTTTCAGGGACCATTGTTTTCAGCAAGCTCTCGAAAGATATCCTTGTCACCGGTCATGTGATCGGTACATCCACTATCAAGAACCCATTCCTTTCCTCCAGCCATGTAACCGCGAAGATTAGCCATAAGACCAAAGTGTCTCATAGACACATCGAGATCAAAGTCACTATCATCATGTTCATTATAATATCCATGTTCAACATCGTCTTGGGATTGATCATCACCTAGAGAAGGTGATTCATTAGATTTATGGTCATGTCAATGTGCATCTTTGTGAATTCTAATGACTTGAGAGATGATTCTACTAATGACTCCAACTTCTCCTTTGGCACGCATAAGATCACAAAGCTCAAATAGGCAATCATCAAAATTAGGATCACTAGGTTTCATCTTATGAAAAGCTATGGACTTTTGAAGAATCTCATCTAGATTTTTCAAAGAGTAGTTTGGAAAACGTTCCTCAAGATATCTCCAAATAGTATAAGCACAATCGAAGGTAGGCAAGCATGTAAGCAAATTTCTAGGCAATCCTCTTATGATAAGATTGCTAGTTCTAAGATTGTGGGTCATGTCAAGATACTCATCAGGGGTAGGATGCAAGGGATTAATAGGAGGCACACAAGGGCTAGTAATGTACTTGTTCAAATCATATTCGTTGAAAATCTCAAGCATCTCATTTTTCCAAGCAATAAAAAACTCTCCATCAAGCATAAGTACTCTACGTCTAATACTCCCAATTGTAGACTCATCCATCTTCCTCCAATGGTGATTAGACCAAAGCAATGGAGACCAAAGCTCTGATGCCAATTGAAAGGATCGAGAAAAGGTGTCTAGAGGGGGGTGATTAGACACTCAACAAGCAAAAGTAGCACTTTTTAAGTTCTTCAAGTTGAGGTTGTAGATTAGCACAATTTTAAGCATTCCTGCTACGTCTTGAGCTTGCGTTGGTTTTCCTTGAAGAGGAAAGGGTGATGCAGCACAGTAGCGTAAGTATTTCCCTCAGTTTTTGAGAACCAAGGTATCAATCCAGTAGGAGGCTCCTCACAAGTCCCACGAACCTACACAAACAAACAAAGAACTCGCAACCAACGCGATAGAGGGGTTGTCAATCCCTTCACGGCCACTTGCGGAAGTGAGATCTGATAGAGATATGTAACATCCCAAATTTTCAATTTGGAATGTTATACATAGATAATCATTGCATATCATATTTTTGTTGCATTGTTGGCTCGATCCTAGAAATTCTACACAACTCAAGGACCCACGGAGAGAGTCGGGGATTTCGTTATTTTCATATTTGAGTTTTTCTCAAATTTTGAAAATAGGATCATTTGATTTTATTTATTTTATCTTCAATTATTTTTACTACCAAAATTTCGGAGAGGGAATAAAATGACTTTCCCAAAATAAAGAAATAATGAAGATTTAATAAAAAAATCAAATAAGATTTATTTTGGAGTTTTTCGCTTTTTATTTGGATTTAGGAAAAATGCGAGTTTTTCAAATTTACATCTGGGCCCCAAATAAATGTTCATCTTGTCCGGCTTGATTTTATAAGCCGGGGAAAATTTATTTCGGGAATTTTGGAGTCCGTTTAGTATTTCTTTTTATTTTTCTTCTGCGCGAAATTATTAAAAAAAACGCAACCGACCTACGGGCCGTGCCCGAGCGGGACTCCACTCGGGGGGGGGGGCGCTATAT
>NC_057795.1:417369655-417437173 GCF_018294505.1 Triticum aestivum | reverse complement strand
GCCGGACTTCGCCACCGCCGCCTCCGAGGTTCGCCGCCGCCTCGATCCGCGTGCCACCGTTTTTTTTAAAACCGAGCGGTTTTTCTTCGGGTTTTTTTCGGTTTTTCGGTAGATCGGTTTTTTTCGGTTTAGTTTAATTAGCGAGTGTTCGCTCGTTCGTTCGTTTTAACGAACGTGTTCGTCAGATTAGTTTAGTTAACGAACGTTCGTTCGTTGACCCGTTCGTCGTTTTTCTTTTTCTCGGATTTAATCCACGATTTTTCTGATCACGATTCCTGATCCGATTTTCGTTTTAGTTTAACTTTTCGCTCGTTTATCGGAATCAGGCGATTCAAGCGCCTAGAGTTTCGTCTCAAAACCCTCTTTCTGAATAATCTACTTAAACAAGTTTTTGCTTCTGTAAAATTTGACTTAGATCCAGATTAGTAAAACGAAGCTGTTTTCTTCCGCCGTTTGACTTTCGTTGCTTTGTTTGATTTGTTTCTTTTGCAAACCGGAGTTCTTAAGTTGAACATTCTGGTTAGATCTTTTACTCGAGTTTTACCTGTGCATTAGATGAGTACTTATTGTATGCTTGTTTGTTTGTCTGCGATAGAATACCCGGAGTGCGCCGCCTGTTACTTCGAGTCTCTAGGTCTCGCGGATCATCAGCAAGGCAAGTAACACTTTGATCATACTCTTCTCATACCCAGTTTTTATGCATTAGATCTATTCCTCAACACTTGCATGATTAGGATCTAATTAAATTGTGGGAAGGGAAGTAGATGAGGTAGTACATATTACCTGTTTTATTATCAAACCTTTGGGAGTTACTTCTACGTTTGCTTATTATGCCATGCTATGCTAGTAGACGTGGATTGGGTGAGTGTATCCATGATAGATGTGAGATTGTTGAATTAATGGTTTATTTAAGGTGGCAACTTAAACACACATCTGGGTGGATTGAGGCACCTAGTTTCTATCAGGACTTGCCTGTATTTCTTCGGACCGCCACCCAGGCTCAAAGGGATCATGAGATTATTCAAACTAGAAACTTCCGTGTGCAGCCACATGCTATTATGGGCTCTAGCATAGTTGACTAAGTTGTGCGAACTCTTACGGGGTGGACTAGCAGATGTAGGGGATGTAGGTTGGTACGGTCTACCCCTATGTAAGGTGCAAGTGCTTCTGAAAGACTATGTCTCGGTCATCCGTTTCTCAAACACCATGTTGTGCGAGAAACCAAGCGGAGGCGATCAAGTCATGTGGGGAAAAGTGTGCAAACCTCTGCAGAGTGTATAAACTAATCATGGTTAGTCGTGTCCCCGGTTATGGACATCTTGAGTATCTAGTACCTGGATATCATGTGAATCTCATCATGTTACTTCTAAATTAATATTGTTGGGTTTTAATGAGTACTTTTAATTGGGATTGAGAATGCTGTCAACCATTCTCAATGTTTCACACCACCATGATAGTTAAATAAATTTATTCCTTTGCAGTAGGGAAAAATTGGCTTTATGCAAAAACTGTAACCATAGAGCTTTACCACCAGCCAAATATGCATGTAGTATAGCTTATTCTATTGTTGTTCTCTATGTGTTACATTTCCAGCATATTCCATGTGCTGACCCGTTTTCGGGCTGCAACGTTTCATGTTGCAGACTTTTCAGACGACGAGTAAGATGCTTTTAGGTCGTGGTTCTATACTCAGTGATGCCATTGGAGTTGATGGACTCTCTTATCTTCCAAGCCTTCCGCTGTTATTGATTTTAGATGGCCTTAAGCCATATTTATTTCAATAAGTTCTCTTTTGAGACATTCGATGTAAGTACTATGTGGTGTCAGCATTACTGATCCAGGGATGACACTGAGCACAGAGATCAGACTGTTTCAGGTCTGGTCGCTACAAAGGTGGTATCAGAGCACACGCTGACTGTAGGACACGACCATTAAGCTAAAGCCCTAGATCACTACTCAATCTTCTCATTTCTGACTCCTCATCTTTTCTATTCTTTAGGATGGTGGATGCAAGGATCAAGTTCACCCAGCCGGATGAAGATACACCCTTTGGACGACACCTGAAGGAAGCCACTAGATACTTGAACATAGGAGTACCAAGCTTCACCGGGACTTTCAACGCCACTTTACCCGAAGAGGAGCGCTGGAGGATTCAAGTCTACATTCCAGGAAGGACGTTTGCACCAGTCACGGAGCCAATAGAGTTTACCTTTGATGTACCAACATGGAGCCTAGGAAAAAGCATGGCAGCTCACATCGCCATGGGACGAATTGGAGAAGTTTACCACAATGACCTCAAGAATATTATCTACGAGATTTGTGGGCGCCGAGATGAGCATTGGGAGATGATCCCCACCAGGAAGGACAGCTCAATTGTAGCTTATATTCAGGAGTTAAACCAACACATCCGACGCCAGGAGAATCAGATGTGCGCAGATATGGAGGAACTACAGAAGGCTATGACCAGGATCAAGGAGCTAGAAGCAGAACTCAAGGCTACACGTAAGGACTATATGGAAGAAATCGTTGCTCTGGTAAGACAGAACGATGACCTTAAGGAGAAGATTGGAGTATTCATGGGAGGATCAACACCCAGAGAGGAAGAGGATGAACCTACTTGTCCAGATAATTATATCATCATCAACGACACCGACTCGGATCCCGACGACAGCGATGATGACTATGTTGATGAAGCTGGAGCAGATATCATGGAGTCTTCATCGGAGCAGTTTTTCTAGTTGACCACCATAACAGTAGTAGAATTTTCCACCATTTAATTAGTTTTAGTCCAAGCACTTTTGTAACGATAGTTAGACCGTTGTATGCCCTTGTTTGAATTGATTGGAATGATATTGTGTGCTTTTGTCTCATGTGCATATGGGTAGTGTTATCTCACTAGACCTCATTCTATTCTTAACTCTCCCCTCTAAACCCTCATATGCCTCCGAGACGCGACCCCGAGTTTGTTTTCCCGCCAGAGATCACTCAGTTGATTCAGCAGCAGAATACCTTGATTCAAACATTGGTACAGAACCAAGGCAACAACAACAACAACCCACCACCACCACCTGTTGACCATCTGGCACGTTTCTTAAGGTTGAATCCGCCGATGTTTTCCAGTAGCACCGAGCCTATAGTAGCAGATGATTGGCTCCGTAAGATAGGGAGGGAGTTGACCACTGCAGGATGCACAGATGGAGAAAAGGTGAAGTTTGCCGCACATCGACTTGACGGACCCGCAGCAGCATGGTGGGAGAATTTTACAGCCACTTACCCTATAGACTCTGTCACATGGAATCAGTTTCAGCAAGCTTTCTGTACTGCCCATGTTTCAGCAGGAGCTATGGCCATGAAGAAGCGTGAGTTTCGCAACTTACGCCAAGGAGGACGGACAGTTGGCCAGTATGTGGATGATTTTAGTAAGCTAGCATGTTATGCCCCAGATGACGTTGCTACGGATGCAGCTAAGCAGGAGAAGTTTCTAGAAGGACTGAATGATGAGCTGAGTATGCAGTTGATGGTAGCCACTTTCAATAACTACCAGGAGTTAGTAGATTGTGCTCTTATGATTGAGGGGAAACAACAGCAAATTGACAATCGTAAGAGGAAGTATGCACAGGGGAAGTACAATTCTGGAGCTCAGCAGAAGCCACGCTTTACCCCAAAGTCAGGAGGGCATTTTCAGCATACTCACGGAGGAGGCAGCTCGCACAATCATAACGGCGCAAAGAATGGAAACGAGAATGGAGGAAGCAATGGACAAAGCCGCACCAACCCGTCAACACCATCCAAGGCAGACCTGAGCCATATCACTTGTTATAAGTGCCGTAAGACTGGGCATTATGCAAATGATTGCCCAGAAGCCCAAAATGGAAATGGTAATGGAAGCTCAGGAAAGAAGCCGAACCCTTTCAACAGGGGGCAAGTGAACCACATTACCGTGGAGGAGGTTGAAGCTTAGCCAGACGCAGTAATAGGTAAGTTTTTGGTTAGGACATTTACTACAGTTGTTCTTTTCGATACTGGTGCATCGCATTCATACATATCAAGGGGATTTGTGGATAAATATAAACTACCGACCCAAGCCCTTAGGTCACCCATGCTAGTAACCTCACCCGGAGCAGAGTATACGGCTAGTATATGGTGTGATCGACTGCCATTAAGGATTGGACACCATGTATTTCCCTCAGACCTAATAGTTTTGGAATCGCAAGGTTTGGATGTGATATTAGGCATGGATTGGTTATCAAAGTACGGAGGGAATATTGATTGCGCCAGTAAGTCAATTTTGCTTACCACCCATGAAGGAAGAAGAATCAAGTATGTATCACGGCATGAGCCGAGAAGAGCACATGTAAATTCCTTATCAGGAGTTGTGCAGGAGGAAGTACCAATGGTAAGGGATTTCCCCGATGTATTTCCAGAAGAGTTGCCAGGCATGCCACCGGATAGAGACATTGAGTTCTTAATTGAACTACTGCCAGGCACTGGGCCTATATCCAAGAGACCGTACAGGATGCCGGCCCAAGATTTGGAGGAAATTAAGAAGCAGATTAAGGAGTTGTTGGATAAAGGTTTTATTCTCCCAAGTTATTCGCCTTGGGGATCGTCAGTACTTCTGGTGGAAAAGAAGGATGGATCGTTAAGAATGGTTGTCGATTATCACGGATTGAATGAAGTAACAATCAAGAACAAGTACCCACTACCAATGATCAATGATCTGTTTGATCGGTTGCAAGGAGCTAAGGTGTTTTCCAAGATTGATTTGCGATCAGGATACCATCAGTTGAAGATTCGAGAGCTATGTTTGGAAATAGTTCCGAGAGGCTATGTAGCAGCATTGGAGATTCAGTCTACTTTGATGGATAAAATCAGAGAAGCTCAAAAGGCAGATAAGGAAATTTCTTACCTTAAGGAAAGGATGAGCAAGGGAAAGGCTAAAGGATTTCGTGAGGATGAGCACGATACCTTATGGTTTGAGGACCGTGTTTATGTGCCCAATGACCCGGAGATTAGGAAGTTGATTCTGCAAGAGGCACATGATTCACCATATTCGATTCACCCCGGAAATATGAAGATGTATTTGGATTTGAAGGAAACTTTCTGGTGGACCGGAATGAAGAAGGATATTGCAGAGTATGTAGCAGTTTGTGATGTATGTCAGAGGGTGAAGGCAGAACATCAGAAGCCAGCAGGATTGTTACAGCCATTGCCTATACCCAAGTGGAAGTGGGATAAACTAGGCATGGATTTCATCACGGGATTTCCCAGGACTCGTTCAGGCTATGACTCGATTTGGGTTGTAGTCGATCGTTTGACAAAGGTAGCTCATTTCATTCCAGTAAAGACTACCTACAGTAGCGCCAAATTGGCTAAGATATACATGACAAGGATTGTTTGTTTGCATGGAGTTCCGAGGAGTATCGTGTCAGATAGAGGAACTCAATTCACCTCGAAGTTCTGGAAGCAGTTGCACGAAACATTGGGAACCAGGCTGGAGTTTAGCACAGCTTTCCACCCACAGACAGATGGATAGACTCAGAGAGTCAATCAGATTTTGGAGGATATGCTTAGAGCTTGTGTTTTGGATTATGGATCAAGTTGGGATGACAACTTGCCATACGCGAAGTTTTCTTACAACAATAGTTATCAATCCAGTTTGAAGATGGCCCCTTTCAAAGCCTTGTACGGAAGGAGGTGCAGAACCCCGTTGTTGTGGGATGAGGTAGGAGATCGCCAGTTGTTTGGACCGGATTTGATTAAGGAGTCTGAACAGAAAGTAAAGTTGATTCGCGACAGGCTCAAGGTAGCTCAATCAAGGCAGAAGAGCTATGCAGATTCAAAACGCAAGGGGACAGAATATGAAGTCGGGGATAGAGTTTATCTTCGAGTATCTCCACTTCAAGGAGTTAAGAATTTTGGAGTTAAAGGAAAGTTAGCGCCACATTTTGTGGGGCCATACAAGGTTTTGGAACGCATGGGAGAAGTAGCGTACAAGTTGGAATTACCGGAGGGATTGTCAGGAGTTCACGATGTGTTCCATGTTTCACAGTTGAAGAAGTGTCACGCAGAGATGACTGATATACCACTAAGAGATACTGTGCCACTGGAAGCGATTCAGTTGAAAGAAGATTTGACCTATGAAGAGAAACCAGTTAAGATTCTGGAGTATGCCAGCAGAGTTACCCGCAGTAAGGTTATCAAGTTTTGCAAAGTTCAGTGGAGCCACCACACCGAGGAGGAAGCCACCTGGGAGCGAGAGGAAGATCTGCTCAAGGACCACACTCACCTATTTGCTAGCCAACCCGAATCTCGAGGGCGAGATTCATCTTAAGGGGGGTAGGTTTGTAACATCCCAAATTTTCAATTTGGAATGTTATACATAGATTATCATTGCATATCATATTTGTGTTGCATTGTTGGCTCGATCCTAGAAATTCTACACAACTCAAGGACCCACGGGGTGAGTTGGGGATTTCGTTATTTTCATATTTGAGTTTTTCTCAAATTTTGAAAATAGGATCATTTGATTTTATTTATTTTATCTTCAATTATTTCTACTACCAAAATTTCAGAGAGGGAATAAAATGACTTTCCCAAAATAAAGAAATAATGAAGATTTAATAAAAAAATCAAATAAGATTTATTTTGGAGTTTTTCGCTTTTAATTTGGATTTAGGAAAAATGCGCATTTTTCAAAATTGCATTTAGGCCCCAAATAAATGTTCATCTTGTCCGGCTTGATTTTAGAAGCAGGGGAAAATTTATTTCGGGAATTTTGGAGTCCGTTTAGTATTTCTTTTTATTTTTCTTCTGCGCGGAATTATTAAAAAAATGCAACCGACCTACGGGCAGTGCCCGAGCGGGACTCCGCTCGGGGGGGCACTATATATAGCGCCGCCCTGGCGCCCCAGGCCCAGCCGCCCCACCCCGCCAGCCCGATCCACCGCCGCCGGCCCACCCGCACAAACCCTAACCCTAGCCGCCGCCGGAGCCCGCCGGACTTCGCCGCCGCCGCCGCCGAGGTTCGCCGCCGCCTCGATCCGCGTGCCACCTTTTTTTTTTAAAAAAACGGGTGGTTTTTCTTTGTTTTTTTTTGGTTTTTCGTTAGATTGTTTTTTTCGGTTTAGTTTAATTAGCGAGCGTTCGCTCGTTCGTTCGTTTTAACGAACATGTTCGTCACATTAGTTTAGTTAACGAACGTTCGTTCGTTGACCCGTTCGTCGTTTTTCTTTTTCTCGGATTTAATCCGCGATTTTTCTGATCGCGATTCCTGATCCGATTTTCGTTTTAGTTTAACTTTTCGCTCGTTTATCGGAATCAGGCGATTCAAGCGCCTGGAGTTTCGTCTCGAAACCCTCTTTCCGAATAATCTACTTAAACAAGTTTTTGCTTCTGTAAAATTTGACTTAGATCCAGATTAGTAAAACGAAGCTGTTTTCTTCCGCCGTTTGACTTTCGTTGCTTTGTTTGATTTGTTTCTTTTGCAAACCGGAGTTCTTAAGTTGAACATTCTGGTTAGATCTTTTACTCGAGTTTTACCTGTGCATTACATGAGTACTTATTGTATGCTTGTTTGTTTGTCTGCGATAGAATACCCGGAGTGTGCCGCCTGTTACTTCGAGTCTCTAGGTCTCGCGGATCATCAGCAAGGCAAGTAACACTTTGATCATACTCTTCTCATACCCAGTTTTTATGCATTAGATCTATTCCTCAAACACTTGCATGATTAGGATCTAATTAAATTGTGGGAAGGGAAGTAGATGAGGTAGTACCTATTACCTGTTTTATTATCAAACCTTTGGGAGTTACTTCTACGTTTGCTTATTATGCCATGCTATGCTAGTAGACGTGGATTGGGTGAGTGTATCCATGACAGATGTGAGATTGTTGAATTAATGGTTTATTTAAGGTGGCAACTTAAACACACATCTGGGTGGATTGAGGCACCTAGTTTCTATCAGGACTTGCCTGTATTTCTTCGGACCGCCACCCAGGCTCAATGGGATCATGAGATTATTCAAACTAGAAACTTCCGTGTGCAGCCACATGCTATTATGGGCTCTAGCATAGTTGACTAAGTTGTGCGAACTCTTACGGGGTGGACTAGCAGATGTAGGGGATGTAGGTTGGTACGGTCTACCCCTATGTAAGGTGCAAGTGCTTCTGAAAGACTATGTCTCGGTCATCCGTTTCTCAAACACCATGTAGTGCGAGAAACCAAGCGGAGGCGATCAGTCATGTGGGGAAAAGTGTGCAAGCCTCTGCAGAGTGTATAAACTAATCATGGTTAGCCGTGTCCCCGGTTATGGACATCTTGAGTATCTAGTACCTAGATATCATGTGAATCTCATCATGTTACTTCTAAATTAATATTGTTGGGTTTTAATGAGTACTTTTAATTGGGATTGAGAATGCTGTCAACCATTCTCAATGTTTCAGAACCACCATGATAGTTAAATAAATTTATTCCTTTGCAGTAGGGAAAAATTGGCTTTATGCAAAAACTGTAACCATAGAGCTTTACCACCAGCCAAATATGCATGTAGTATAGCTTATTCTATTGTTGTTCTCTATGTGTTACATTGCCAGCATATTCCATGTGCTGACCCGTTTTCGGGCTGCAACGTTTCATGTTGCAGACTTTTCAGACGACGAGTAAGATGCTTTTAGGTCATGGTTCTATACTCAGTGATGTCGTTGGAGTTGATGGACTCACTTATCTTCCAAGCCTTCCGCTGTTATTGATTTTAGATGGCCTTAAGCCATATTTATTTCAATAAGTTCTCTTTTGAGACATTCGATGTAATAAGTGTGTGATTGCTACTCTGTTATAAATCCTCGAAGTACTGTGTGGTGTCAGCATTACTGATCCAGGGATGACACTGAGCACAGAGATCAGACTGTTTGAGGTCTGGTCGCTACAAGATAATATGATAAGATAAATATATTTTTGGTATTTTATAATATATATATGCAAAAAGTAAAGATGCAAATAAAAATAGATTGAAAGCTTATATGATAAAAGATAGACCCGGGGGCCATAGGTTTCACAAGAGGCTTCTCTCAAGATAGCATAAGTATTACGGTGGGTGTCGGTGTCAAAACCGGCGGATCTCGGGTAGGGGGTCCCGAACTGTGCATCTAGGCGGATGGTAATAGGAGACAAGGGACACGATGTTTTACCCAGGTTCGGGCCCTCTTTTTGGAGGTAAAACCCTACGTCCTGCTTGATTGATATTGATATTGTGGATGTTTACAAGAGTGGATCTACCACGAGATCAAGGAGGCTAAACCCTAGAAGCTAGCCTATGGTATGATTGTAATGGTTGTTGTTGTCGTCCTACGGACTAGAGCCATCTGGTTTATATAGACACCGGAGAGGGCTAGGGTTACATAGAGTCGGTTACAATGGTAGGAGATCTACGTATCCGTATCGCCAAGCTTGCCTTCCACGCCAAGGAAAGTCCCATCCGGACACGGGACGAAGTCTTCAATCTTGTATCTTCATAGTCTTGGAGTCCGGTCGATGATGATAGTCCGGCTATCCGGACACCCCCCAATCCGGGACTCCCTCAGTAGCCCCCGAACCAGGCTTCAATGACGATAAGTCCAGCATGTGTGTAGTCTTCGGCGTTGCAAGGCGGGTTCTCCTTCAAGTTCTACGTACGTGCCGAACAGTGTCCGGCTTCCTCATCAATGTTGCGTGTCTTGGCTTCCACGCCCAATAACGGCCTTCTTCCACGCGTCGCGCGAATGTGAAAAGCCAGGGTGTCTTTTATGTTTTACCCCCTAGTTGTGCGAATAATCTGCCTATAAAGGAGGCAAGAATCCAGATCCAAATCACCATCTTCCTCCCGCAAATACTCATCGGAGCGCTTTTGACCAAGAATCCATTCCATCATGGACCGTCAACGCGGCTCCTCTTCTCGCGCTCCCAGCCCTTTGCCAGGAGATTGGAGGAGATGCTCTGTTCCGCACAACGAGCTGGTGAAGCTCCAAGCGGGGGGATATCTCCCTCCGGCCTTTATGGTTCCGGTTCGAGCCGGGCTGGCCACCTACAAAGGTGGGAAGCAAGCGGAGGTTACCCCAAGTCCCAACAAAGGGGAGTGGGTATGCTTCGTCCCCTATCTGATAAGGGGGCTCGGATTTCCTGTACATCCATTCCTCCGCGGGCTCCTGGAGTTCTACGGACTCCAGCTTCATCACCTCACGCCCGCCTCAATCCTGCATATTACGGGTTACGTAGCTCTTTGCGAGCTATTCCTGGGCATCGAGCCCCATTTCACGCTGTGGAAGAGGTTGTTCTGCCTTGTACCCCGTTCTCACGAGGGGTCCATATATCAAGTGGGCGGCGCCGAAATATGGCGCATTGCCGGGACCGGATATCCATCCGGAACCCCTAAGAAGGCGTCCGAAGACTGGCCTTTGGAATGGTTTTATATAGAAGACGCTCCGCTGCCAGACCCTGTTCGGATCAGCCTCCCGGAGTTCAGCAATGCTCCTCTGAAGAAACGCCTTAGTTGGCGTCTGCGGAGCCCTCAACTGGAGGAAGACAAGAGCATCCATTATTTGATGAGCAGGATAAGGTTACTGGCCCATGCCGGGTTGACCATGATTGGAGTCATGGCGACATGCATTATGCGGGGGGTGGAGCCACTACAATACAGGGGACACCCCATGTGGGATTTCAACGGGGAGGACGATGCCACCCGTCACGGCCGCAAAGGGCCGGATTCGGTCGAAGACCCGGTGACGTTCCTGTCCGGCCTGTATAAGGGGGAGAAGGAGGATTTCCTTCGGACGAACCCGTTAAATGGGTTCTCCATGAATAATCCCCGGCCTTGGGTAAGCGAACACTCTGCGTGCCCGACGCATGCTTTTTGAAACTTAAGTTTCTTATATTGTGTTCTTCTTTCGATGCAAGAGCTGCGCCGGATCGTGGAGGACATGCTAAGTCCAGCTCCGCAACCCGAGGATCCAGAGAGATCACGGGATCCGGCCTCCGAAGAGGATCCGGACATAATGGTGGAGCTAATCGACGGGGTGTTCCACCAGCTCAGCATGGACAATGCTTTAGTCGCCATCATGGCCGACTATCCCGGACTATATCCGGCTTCCCAGGTGATTGCGACCGAAGTCCTGACACCGTCATTCCTTCCTTGCTTATTTCTGACCACTGTATATGATGGCGCTGTGCAGGAGGCGCCCCTAGGGCTAGAAGCCGAGCCCGCGGTGGCTGACCAACAAAGGCCAGTCCGGACCAGTAGGCGGAAGAGGAGCACGGCGCGGACTGAAACGTCGCCGCAAAGGTGTAGCTCACAATTAATTATTTAGAACAACGTTCCTAGGAAGCGTTTGAGTGCTCATGACTTTTGTAGGGAAAAAAGAGCCCACCGGACTACGAGCATGGAGGTTGCCAATCCAACCTCTACCAGCCAGGCTCCAGCACCTGGTCTGGAGGGGGAGGCGAGCGCAAGGTGCGAGCCGGACGTTCCTTCGACGGAGGATGCCGACAGACTGTCCGCCACCAAGTTTGAGGTGGACAGTGCCATGAATCACAGGCGCCGCCGGACAGTATTTCATGACGCGTGCTTCTCCCCCGAGGCATTGAATGCCTTTAACGCGGGGGACGCGCACCTTCGTGCTGCTCAAGATGGTTTTACCAGAGCCACGGATCAGTATGTAAAAGACATACGGGTAAGAGAATTTAATAGTTATATATGCAAGTAGCCCCCGAGACTTAAAGTAGTTATATTAACTGATTTAAGGATCATATGAAATGTAGGATCTTACCGAGAAGAATACCCAACTGTCTCAGGAGCTGCAAGAGTGCAAGGCCCAACTTGAGGCCGCACTCTCTGGCGCAGGAGGAAACACGGGGACCTCTCCTGGTAACGCATTATTTTAGAAAGATAAGTAGCGTTTGGCCTTTGCGCAAGTCTAAAAAAATGACGTTGCAGGTGCTGCCGGACAAGATCCGGACAGGCAAGAACTTCTGCGCCAACTAAAGGCCGGCGAGAGGGTGCTGCATAAGGTGCAGCATGAAAAGAACAAGCTCCAGGATGCCCATGCCTAGCTTGGAGAAGAGCTGAAAGGCGTTCGGGCCGAGCTGTCGGGCTCCGTTAAGGAGAATCAGCGGCTTCGTCGCGGCATCTATAGTAAGTGCTTGAGCGAACTCCTTTGAAAAGAAGAGTTCGGCGAGGAAGTCAATTTGACAGAATATGTCTGCAGGTATGCTCACAGGTCGCCCTGCGGAGGAGATGCCCGTATCAACGGGTGATTAACTTCCCGAATTGTTGCAACTGATCGAACGAGTTCGGCAGGCAATGAGAGGTTTCATCCAGGCTTTATGGCCAGCCTTCTCCTTACCCGAGGGTCTTGGGGAGCTTGCGGAGAAGCTTCAGGGAGTGCGGCAGCGCTTCCATTTATGGAAGATTTCGGCCTGCCGCCAAGGTGCCAGGGAGGCCTGGGCCATGGTAAAGACGCGGTACAAGAAGGCGGATCCCAACCACATGGCCGAAGTCGGACCTGTGGGGCCCGATGGGAAGGAGATCCCTGTGAGTTTAGTATACGGCGAAGTAGAGCTGGCCGCTAAATTTTCCCAACAGGACTGTAAATTAGACAACCTGTTAGACGGGATTGAGGAAGAATACAATCAGTCGATTTGACAATGTATTATAAAATGACATATAAAATGCCTTCTAGTCGGATTGTAGATCGTTTGTCTTTGCCGACCTTTTCGCTTCGACCTCGGGACCCTAGAGTCCAGAGTGTGTCCGAATACCTTCTCGGTTATGAAACAACCGGGGTATGCACGGAGACCAGGCGTAGGGGTCATTAGTGCTTTATCAGACAAGTGCCCAACTAGTTATGTTATATTACATGGGTAGTAAGAAACATCTTCCAGGGAGAATAGTTCCGTTAAGGGTTCCTTTCCTCTGGGGGTGGCATGCCCTAAAGTGCATGTCTGGACTGCGAAAAAAGCAGAAAAACATCTGGGGGCAGATAAATAAGTGGATAAAAATCATCTTTTAAGTCACCGACCAAATATTCCCTTAAGAACGCTAGCTTTCGACTTCACCCAGTCTGAGGTACACATCCGGCTGACCCGGCAGTAACAATCGCAGAGGTGCTCCCTTTACCTCCTAGCCGAACAATCGGGAACGTAGGGGTAAGCACAGGAGCCAGGCAACCCAGCTTGGCCAAAACTTAAGTCATATCGATGCATATAATGGTGAATAAAAGGTACATGTGGAGGCTTGACACATGTGCTGGGCATGAAGCCCTTATAATTAAGCTTCTGGTAAAGAAGCCCCCAGGTAAAATGAGTGCGGATAGCACATCAATTGCGCGCGAACGTTGCGCAAGTAGGCCCTTTAAGGCTTTGATGAATAGGGTTGAGAAGAAAAAGATAAATAAAAGGCAGCTGAAGTAAAAAAAAACTTTTTTGGACGAGGGGAAAGGGACGAACTCTTAGTCCGGCGCTAGGCATAGAATCTTCGGAGGCGGGCTGCGTTCCATGGGTTCGGCTCGAGTCGGTTATCCGATGCATTTCTTAGACGGTACGCTCCGCCGGTCAGGACTTGATCGATGATGAAGGGGCCTTCCCATTTGGGATTGAGCTTGTCCTTTTTCTTGTCCGGCAGGCATAGAACTAGTTCGCCAACGTTGTAAGTCTTGGCCCGTACTTCTCTGCTTTGGTATCTTCGAGCCTATTGCTGATAAAATGCGGAACGAGCCTTGGCGACGTTGTGTTCTTCCTCCAATGCGTCCAAGCTGTCCTGCCGATCCAACTCGGCTTCTCTTTCTTCGTACATGCGCACTCGAGGTGAGTCATGAATGATGTCGCAGGGCAAAACTGCTTCTGCGCCGTATACCATAAAAAATGGTGTGAATCTGGTAGTACGGTTAGGCGTTGTCCGCAGCCCCCAGAGTACGGAGTCGAGCTCCTCTACCCAGTGCGTGTCAGATTTCGTAAGGGACCGCACTAGTCTGGGTTTGATGCCGCTCATTATTAGACCATTTGCTCGTTCCACTTGACCGTTGGTTTGAGGGTGATAGACTGAAGCGTAATCGAGCTTGATGCCCATATTTTTGCACCATGATTTAACCTCATCAGCCGTGAAGTTCGTGCCATTATCGGTGATGATGCTGTGGGGGACACCGTAACGGTGTACTACCCCGGATATGAAGTCTATCACTGGTCCGGACTCTGCCATTTTAACTGGCTTGGCCTCTATCCATTTGGTGAATTTATCCACCATGACCAATAGGTATCTTTGCTTGTGGGTTCCCCCTTTAAGTGGTCCAACCATGTCAAGCCCCCAGACCGCGAACGGCCAGGTAATGGGTATAGTTTTGAGGGCGGTGGGTGGCATATGGCTCTGATTAGCAAAGAGCTGACAACCAACGCATCTTTGGACTAAGTCCTGAGCATCTGCCCGGGCCGTCGGCCAATAAAATCCTGTATGGAATGCCTTTCCTACAAGGGCCCGGGCTGCGGCATGGTGTCCGCCTAGTCCGGCGTGAATTTCAGCCAGAAGGTCTCGCCCTTCCTCTTCGGAGATACACCTTTGAAGGACTCCGGTTGTGCTTTTCTTATAGAGTTCTCCCTCATGGACCTTGTAGGCTTTAGATCGCCGGACTACGCAGCAGGCCTCATTATGGTCTTCGGGGAGTTCCTGCCTAAGCAAGTAGGCGAGGAATGGTTCTGTCCACGGAGCAGTTACTGCCATTATGTCGTGGGCTGAAGGTGTTATGTCATCGGCTGAATCGCCGGTTGGTGCGGCTTGTTCCGGTTTGTTATTTCCGGACTCCTCTTCCCATAGTACGGATGGCTTGGAGAGCCGTTCCAGGAAGATGTTAGGAGGGACAGTGTCGCGTTTTGCGCCGATGCGTGCCAGTACGTTGGCTACTTGGTTATTATCCCGGGCTACGTGATGGAATTCAAGTCCTTCAAACCGGGCTGACATTTTTAGGACAGCGTTGCGATATGCTGCCATTTTCGGATCTTTGGCGTCAAAGTCTCCGTTTATTTGGGATATTGCGAGGTTTGAATCCCCGCGCACCTCTAGGCGTTGAATGCCCATGGAGATTGCCATCCGGAGACCATGTAAAAGGGCCTCGTATTCGGCTGCGTTGTTGGAGTCCGTGTACATTATCTGAAGTACGTATTGGACTATGTCCCCGGTCGGGGACGTCAATACAACGCCAGCCCCCAATCCGGCTAACATTTTAGAGCCGTCAAAGTGCATAATCCAATTGGAGTATGCGCCGTACTCTTTAGGGAGTTCGGCTTCGGTCCATTCAGCGACAAAGTCAGCCAAAACTTGTGACATTATAGCTCGCCGAGGTTTGTAAGTTATATCAAATGGTAAGAGCTCAATGGCCCATTTTGCAATCCTGCCCGTCGCATCGCGGTTGTTTATAATGTCGCGGTCCTTTGGGCAGGCTTTATTTAGGTCTTTGAAATCGACACATAGGCGCCATGATTTGTCCTTCTTTGGTACCATTACCAGGTTTGCTAGCCAATCCGGATGTTTGATGTCTCTGATGAACCCGGCTTCCAATAGTTTGGCTAGCTCTTCTCCCATTGCCTGTCTTTTGGGTTCGGAAAATCGTCGAAGAGCCTGTTTGACTGGCTTGAATCCTTTTAGGATGTTTAGACTGTGTTCTGCCAATCTGCGTTGGATTCCAGGCATATCCGAGGGGTGCTAGGCAAAAATGTCCCAATTTTCCCGAAGGAATTCTCGCAGTGCGGCGTCTACATCAGGGTTCAATTGTGCCCCGATGGAGGCCGTCTTTGTCGGGTCCGTTGGGTGGACCTGGAATTTTACTATTTCATCTGCTAGTTTAAAGGAGGTGGACTTGGATCTCTTATCGAGTATCACATCGTCCCTATTCACCGTAGAGCGCAGCGCGGTGAGTTCCTCTGCCGCTAGGGCTTCGGATAGTGCCTCTAAGGCTAATGCGGCTGTCTTGTTTTCAGCGCGGAGTGCTATGTACGGATTACTAACGAGAGTGATTATTTCGCCGGGCCCAGGCATTTTGAGCTTCATGTACCTGTAATGGGGTACGGCTTGAAAAATTGTGAATGCCTCTCGTCCTAATATAGTGTGATATCTGCTGTTGAACGGGGCCACTTGGAACGTGACTTCTTCGGATCTGTAATTGTCCGGAGAGCCGAATACCACATCGAGTGTGATTTTTCCTGTGCAGCGCGCCTCCCGGCTAGGGATTATTCCTCTAAAGGTTGTGCTGCTTCGCTCAATGCGGCTCCAGTCTATTTCCATTTTTTGAAGGGTTTCCTCGTAGATGAGGTTTAATCCGCTGCCGCCATCCATGAGGACCTTTGTAAGTCGAAAGCCGTCCACTATTGGACTAAGTACCAGTGCGGCTGGAGCTTGGGCTGTTCGGAATTTAGGTTCGTCGCTGGCGTTGAAGGTGATGGCTGTGTCGCTCCATGGATTAGTTGTTGCTACTTGGTAGACTTCGGCAAGGCTGCGGATTGTTCGTTTCCGCATATTGTTTGATGCGAAAGTCTCGAAGACTGTTGATACCGTACCGGTATTGTTGGAGTGGTTTTCCGGGGCTAGAAGCTCCTCTCCACTTTTGGCCACCTGCCGTAATATCCAACATGCTCGAAGGCTATGTGTTGGGACGACGCCTTCTGTACTGTGAATTTTACAGGGTCCGCTAAGCCATCCCTCCAGTACGGTTCTGTGCCCTCTATGGGGTATTTGCTTTTTGATTTTTGTATCTGGTGCCTGAGTGTAATGCACCCTTTTGTTGCGGACTAGGGTTGTATTCGGGGCCGGATTGTTCCAAAACTTATTTTCGGTTGTCCGGAAACTCTCCATCGCACAGTACTTTCGTACTATGGACGCCAGGTCGGCGAAGTGTGTGATTTCACGATGGCTGACGGCGTTCAAGATTCCCTCGTCCGTGCAATTATTGCAAAAAATTGAGATTGCATTTTCCTCTCGGCAGTCCTTTATCCTGTCTATAACCAAGAGGAATCTGGCCCAGTAGTGATGTACTGTCTCAGCGGGCTCTTGCCGGATTAGAGATAGATCGCATATGTCTGGGCGGGTGGGTGGAATTAAGTCCGGAACCCTACCCATCTCAAGGCTCGAGGGCCGAGAATTTTCCAAATTAGGAAGCTTGGATTGCTGGACGTTGTCCAACGAGTCTGGTCCGATGCCTGACTTTAAGTTTAGTGCTTGATCGAAGTCCGTCCCTCCGCGGGAATCCAGCATGGGGGGTTTGGGAGCCCGGACATGACTAGTTTTCAATACAGGAGAAGAGTCGCCGCATTGTTCCTCTACCACTGCAACGTGGTGGGTGACCTGGGGGGAGTTAATCTCTCTCAGATCGGTTTTAAGCCCAATCTGATTGTAGTCTGTAGCGACTCCTAGGGCGGCGATGCGATCCAAGAGCTCGTTTACGGACGAGAGCTCTATTGGATCCAGCCGCTCGGCGAATTCCGAGCTGGCGTGAAGATTGCTTTTGACGACTTGAGAGGTCATTGTCGAAGCGGTAGCCGGACAGGCGGTCATAAGAAAACCACCTAGCCGGATAGTTTGGCTGGCGGCCAAGGCTCCTTTGGCGAAAATACCGTCCTTGAAGACGGGAGGAAGCTCCTTCCTATCGGTGACGGCACAGAGGAACTTTCAATGAAAGCACCAATGTCGGTGTCAAAACCGGCGGATCTCGGGTAGGGGGTCCCGAACTGTGCGTCTAGGCGGATGGTAACAGGAGACAAGGGACATGATGTTTTACCCAGGTTCGGGCCCTCTTGATGGAGGTAAAACCCTACGTCCTGCTTGATTGATATTGATATTGTGGATGTTTACAAGAGTGGATCTACCACGAGATCAAGGAGGCTAAACCCTAGAAGCTAGCCTATGGTATGATTGTAATGGTTGTTGTTGTCGTCCTACGGACTAGAGCCATCCGGTTTATATAGACACCGGAGAGGGCTAGGGTTACATAGAGTCGGTTACAATGGTAGGAGATCTACGTATCCGTATCGCCAAGCTTGCCTTCCACGCCAAGGAAAGTCCCATCCGGACACGGACGAAGTCTTCAATCTTGTATCTTCATAGTCTTGGAGTCCGGTCGATGATGATAGTCCGGCCGATGATAGTTCGGCCGATGATGGTAGTCCGGCTATCCGGACAGCCCCTAATCCGGGACTCCCTCAGTGGGTGAACAAATTACTGTCGAGCAATTGATAGAAAGGCGAATAATTATGAGATTATCTAGGCATGATCATGTATATAGGCATCGCGTTCGTGACAAGTAGACCGAGTCCTGCCTGCATCTACTACTATTACTCCACACATCGACCGCTATCCAGCATGCATCTAGAGTATTAAGTTCATAAGAACAGAGTAACGCATTAAGAAAGATGACATGATGTAGAGGGATAAACTCAAGAAATATGATATAAACCCCATCTTTTTATCCTCGATGGCAACAATACAATACATGCCTTGCAACCCTTTCTTTCACTGGGTAAGGACACCGCAAGATTGAACCCAAAGCTAAGCACTTCTCCCATGGCAAGAAAGATCAATCTAGTAGGCCAAAACAAACCGATAATTCGAAGAGACTTGTAAAGATAACTCAATCATACATAAAAGAATTCAGAGAATATTCAAATATTACTCATAGATAAACTTGATCATAAACCCACAATTCATCGGATCTCGACAAACACACCGCAAAAAGAGTTTACATCGAATAGATCTCCACAAGAGAGGGGGAGAACATTGTATTGAGATCCAAAAAGAGATAAGAAGCCATCTAGCTAATAACTATGGACCCGAAGGTCTATGGTAAACTACTCACAACTCATCGGAAGGGCTATGGTGTTGATGTAGAAGCCCTCCGTGGTCGATTCCCCCTCCGGCAGAGCGCTGGCGAAGGCTCCAAGATGGGATCTCACGGATACAGAAGGTTACGGTGGCGGAAATATTTCTTCGGCGGCTCCCTGGATGTTTTCGGGGTACGTAGGTATATATAGGAGGAGGAAGTACATCGGTGGCCGCTCGAGGGGCCCAGGAGACAGGGGGAGGGGTGGGCGCGCCCTCTTATCTCCTGTCCGCCTCATTAGCTTCTTGACTTGCACTCCAAGTTCTCTGGATTACGTTCGTTCCAAAAATCACGCTCCCGAAGGTTTCATTCCGTTTGGACTCCGTTTGATATTCCTTTTCTTCAAAATACTGAAATAGGCAAAAAAACAGCAATACGGGCTAGGCCTCCAGTTAGTAGGTTAGTCCCAAAAATGATATAAATGTGTAAAATAAAGCCCATAAACATCCAAAACAGGTAATATAATAGCATGGAACAATCAAAATTATAGATACGTTGGAGACGTATCAAGCATCCCCAAGCTTAATTCCTGCTCATCCTTGAGTAGGTAAATGATAAAAACAGAATTTTTGATGTGGAATGCTACCTAGCATAATTCTCAATGTAATTTTCTTTATTGTGGCATGAATGTTCAGATCCAAATGATTCAAAATAAAAGTTCATATTGACAAAAGAAATAGTAATACTTCAAGCATACTAATAAAAGCAATCATGTCTTCTCAAAATAACATGGCTAAAGAAAGTTTATCCCTACAAAATCATATAGTTAGGCTATGCTTCATTTTCGTCACACAAATATGTTCCCAACTTCTATACCCCGATGACAAGCCAAGCAATTGTTTCATACTTAAATAATCTCAAACTTTTTCAACCTTCACGCAATACATGAGCGTGAGCCATGGATATGACACTACGGGTGGAATAGAATATGATTGGGGATTGTGTGGAGAAGACAAAAAAGAGAAAGTCTCATATTGACGAGGATAATCAACGGGCTATGGAGATGCCCATCAATTGATGTCAACGTGAGGAGTAGGGATTGCCATGCAATGATGCACTAGAGCTATAAATGAATGAAAGCTCAACAAAAGAAAACTAGTGGGTGTGCATCCAACTTGCTTGCTCACGAAGACCTAGGGCATTTGAGGAAGCCCATCGTAGGAATATACAAGCCAAGTTCTATAATGAAAAATTCCCACTAGTATATGAAAGTGACAACATATGAGACTCTATATATGAAAAACATGGTGCTACTTTGAAGCACAATATATGAGACTATATGAAGAACATGGTGCTACTTTGAAGCACAAGTGTGGAAAAAGAGATAGTAACATTGCCCCTTTCTATTTCTTTTATTTCTTGTTTTTGTTTTTTTATTTTCTTTTTTATTTTCTTTGGCCTTTCTTTTTTTTCTTTTGGCCTTTTTTTTCTTTTTGGGCATGCTCTAATAATGATGATCATCACACTTTTATTGATTACAACACATGAATTATAACTCGAAACTAGAACAAGATATGACTCTATATGAATGCCTCCGGCGGTGTACCGGGATGGTGCAATGAATCAAGAGTGACATGTATGAAAAATTATGCATGGTGGCTTTGCCACAAATACGATGTCAACTACATGATCATGCAATGGCAATATGACAAAAGTAATGTATGTCATAATGATGATGAACGGAACGGTGGAAAGTTGCATGACAATATATCTCGGAATGGCTATGGAAATGCCATAATAGGTAGGTATGGTGGTTGTTTTGAGGAAGATATAAGGAGGTTTATGTGTGATAGAGCGTATCATATCACGAGGTTTGGATGCACCGGTGAAGTTTGCACCAACTCTCAAGGTGAGAAAGAGAAATGCACGGTACCGAAGAGGCTAGCAATGATGGAAAGGTAAAAGTGTGTATAATCCATGGACTCAACATTAGTCAAAAGAACTCATATACTTATTGCAAAAATTTAGAAGTCATCAAAAACCAAGCACTACGTGCATGCTCCTAGAGGGATAGATTGGTAGGAGAAGACCATCGCTCGTCCCCGACCGCCACTCATAAGGATGCACAAGCCAGGTACACTTCATGTTTCAAATTTGTTACACAGCTTTAACCATACGTGCATGCTACGGGACTTGCTAACTTCAACACAAGCATTCTTTAAATTCATAATCACCCAACTAGCATGACTTTAATATCACTACCTCCATATGTCAAAACAATTATCAAGTATCAAATTGATCATAGCATCCAATTCACTTCCTATGATAGTTTTTATTATACCTAACTTGGATGCTCATCATTCTAGGACCAATTTATAACCATAACAAATACCATGCTGTTCTAAAAGACTATCAAAATAATATAAGTGAAGCATGAGAGATCAAAAATTTCTTCAAAATTAATCCACCGCCGTGCTCTAAAAGATATAAGTGAAGCACTAGAGCAAAAACTATCTAGCTCAAAAGATATAAGTGAAGCACATAGAGTATTCTAATAAATTTCAATCAAGCAAGCTTCTCCCAAAAGGTGTGTTACAGCAAGGATGATTGTGGTAAACTAAAAAGCAAAGACTAATATCATACACGACGATCCAAGCAAAACACATATCATGTGGCGAATAAAAATATAGCTCCAAGTAAAGTTACCAATGAACAAAGACGAAAGAGGGGATGCCTTCCCGGGGCATCCCCAAGCTTAGGCTTTTGGCTATTCTTGAATATCTTGGGGTGCCTTGGGCATCCCCAAGCTTAGGCTCTTGCCACTCCTTATTCCATAGTCCATCAAATCTTTACCCAAAACTTGAAAACTTCACAACACAAAACTCAACAGGAAATCTCATAAGCTCCGTTAGTGAAAGAAAACAAAACCACCACATAAGGTACTGTAATTAACTCATTATTTATTTATATTGGTGTTAAACCTACTGTATTCTAAGTTCTCTATGGTTCATACCACTTAATACTAGCCATAGATGCATCAAAATAAGCAAACAACACACGAAAAACAGAATCTGTCAAAAACAGAACAGTCTGTAGCAATCTGTAACTAACGCAAACTTCTGGAACCTTAAAAATCCTAACAAAATAGGAAGTACTAAAACATTTATCTATTGAACAGCAGCAAAAATAATCAATGCAAAATCTCGTTCCTGTGATTTATTGAATTTTTTCTTGTGAGTGCAAAGTTTCTGTTTTTCAGCAGAATCAAATCAACTATCATCATAGGTTATCCTATAGGTTCTACTGGGCACAAACACTAAATAAAACATTAAAACACATCTAAACAGAAGGTAGATGCAAAATTTATTACTAAACAGGAACAAAAACAAAAAACACAAAAAAAATTGGGTTGCCTCCCAACTAGCGCTATCGTTTAACGCCCCTAGCTAGGCATAAAAGCGAAGATAGATCTAAGTAGTGCCATCTTTGGCACTTGATTCATAGGTAGCTCGCATGATAGATTCATAAGGTAATTTGAATTTATTTTTTAGAAAGTGCTCCATGCCTTTCTTTAATGGAAATTGTAATCTAATATTCCCTTCCTTCATATCAATAGTCGCACCAATCGTTCTAAGGAAAGGTCTACCAAGAATAATAGGGCAAGAAAGATTGTAATCTATATCAAGAACGATAAAATCTACGGGCACCGAATTTCTATTTGCAACAATTAGGACATCATTGATTCTTCCCATTGGCTTTTCAATGGTGGAATCCGCAAGGTGCAAATTTAAAGAGCAATCATCAAGATCATGGAAACCTAGAATATCACAAAAAGTTTTCGGAATCGTGGAAACACTAGCACCCAGTTCACACAAATAAAAACACTCATGATCTTTAATTTTAATCTCTATAGTAGGTTCCCACTCATCATTAAGTTTTCTAGGTATAGAAACTTCCAAATTAAGTTTTTCATCAAAAGATTGCATCAAGGCATCGACAATATGTTTGGTAAAAGCTTTATTTTGACTATAAGCATGAGGAGAATTAACAACACATTGCAACAAGGAAGTACAACTTTTTAAAGAACAATTATCATAATCAAATTCCTTGAAATCCGAGATAGTGGGTTCAATACTATTTAAAGTCATGACCTCTCCAGCCCCACTTTTACCAAATTTAGCATCAAGATCTAAAAATTCCAAATTATTGGGACGCCTTCTAAATAAAGTTGACTCATCTCCAGTCCCATTATTATCAAGATTCATATTGCAAAACAACGATATAATAGGAGACGCATCAATAACTTTAAGATCTTCATCATTATTTTCATGGGAACTAGAAGAACACGCTTTTACAAAGCAATCTTTCTTAGCACACAATCTAGCGGTTCTTTCTTTGCATTCGTCAATGGAACTTCTCATAGCTTTGAGGGACTCATTGATATCATGCTTAGGAGAAGAAGATCTAAGTTTAAGAGAATCCACATCAAGCGAAAGTCTATCAATGTTTCTAGCCAAATCATCAACTTTGAGCAATTTTTCTTCAAGCAAGGCATTAAAATTCTTTTGAGAGACCATAAATTCTTTCACACTATTTTCAAAATCAGAGGGCATCTTATTAAAATTACCATAAGAATTATTGTAGGAATTTCCATAATTATTAGAGGAATTGCTAGGGAACGGTCTAGGATTAAAGTTTCCTCTATAAGCATTGTTTCAAAAATTATTCCTACCAACAAAATTTACATCCATAGATTCATTA
Organism: Triticum aestivum; assembly: GCF_018294505.1. Taxonomy (NCBI): domain Eukaryota; kingdom Viridiplantae; phylum Streptophyta; class Magnoliopsida; order Poales; family Poaceae; genus Triticum; species Triticum aestivum. The sequence continues at coordinate 417,413,590 of NC_057795.1, read as the reverse complement.
TTATTCTTAATCAAGGTAGATAAAGGCATATCATTGGGATTAATAGAAGAGCTCTTATTAGCAAACAATCTCATAAGCTCATCCATCTTTCCACTCAAAACATTAATTTCTTCTATAGCATGCACTTTTTTACTAGTAGATCGTTTGGTGTGCCATTGAGAATAATTAGCCATAATATTATCAAGAAGTTTTGTAGCATCTCCTAAAGTGATTTCCATAAACGTGCCTCCGGCGGCCGAATCTAAAAGGTTTCTAGAAGCAAAGTTTAACCCGGCATAAACATTTTGTATGATCATCCATAAATTCAAACCATGAGTAGGGCAATTGTGAATCATTAATTTCATTCTTTCCCAAGATTGGGCAACATGCTCATGATCAAGTTGTTTAAAATTCATAGTATCGTTCCTAAGGGAGATATCTTAGCGGGAAGAAAATACTTAGAGATAAAAGCATCTTTGCACTTGTTCCAAGAATTAATACTATTTTTAGGCAAAGACGAAAACCAAACTTTAGCACGATCTCTAAGTGAAAACGGAAATAACTTCAATTTAACAATATCATTATCCATTTCTTTTTTCTTTTGCATCTCACACAAATCAACAAAGTTGTTTAGATGGGTAGCGGCATCTTCACTAGGAAGGCCGGAGAATTGATCTTTCATAACAAGATTCAGCAAAGCAGCATTGATTTCACAAGACTCAACATCATTAAGAGGAGCAATCGGAGTACTAAGGAAATCATTATTATTGGTATTGGAGAAATCACACAATTTGGTATTATCTTGTGCCATGGCAACAAGTAATCCAACACACAAGCAAATAGAAAAAGGCAAGCAAAAGAGAGAGGAAGAAGAAGGCAAGCGGAAAAGAGAGGAGATTGGGAGAAAGAGGGCGAATAAAATGGCAAGGGTGAAGTGGGGAGAGGAAAATGAGAGGCAAATGGCAAATAATGTAAATGCGAGGGAGATGAGTTTGTGATGGGTACTTGGTATGTCTTGACTTGAGCGAAGACCTCCCCGGCAACGGCGCCAGAAATCCTTCTTGCTACGTCTTGAGCTTGCGGTGGTTTTCCTTGAAGAGGAAAGGGTGATGCTGCACAATAGCGTAAGTATTTCCCTCGGTTTTTGAGAACCAAGGTATCAATCCAGTAGGAGGCTCCTCACAAGTCCCACGAACCTACACAAACAAACAAAGAACTCGCAACCAACACAATAAAGGGGTTGTCAATCCCTTCACGGCACTTGCGGAAGTGAGATCTGATAGAGATAATATGATAAGATAAATATATTTTTGGTATTTTATAATATAGATGCAAAAAGTAAAGATGCAAATAAAAGTAGATTGAAAGCTTATATGATAAAAGATAGACCCGGGGGCCATAGGTTTCACTAGAGGCTTCTCTCAAGATAGCATAAGTATTACGATGGGTGAACAAATTACTGTCGAGCAATTGATAGAAAAGCGAATAATTATGAGATTATCTAGGCATGATCATGTATATAGGCGTCACGTCCGTGACAAGTAGACCGACTCCTGCCTGCATCTACTACTATTACTCCACACATCGACCGCTATCCAGCATGCCTAGAGTATTAAGTTCATAAGAACAGAGTAACACATTAAGAAAGATGACATGATGTAGAGGGATAGACTCAAGCAATATGATATAAACCCCATCTTTTTATCCTCGATGGCAATGATACGTCCATTTTGCATCATGCTTTTATATCAATATTTATTGCATTATGGGCTGTTATTACACATTATATCTCAATACTTATGGCTATTCTCCCTTATTTTACAAGGTTTACCATGAAGAGGGGGAATGCCGGCAGCTGGAATTCTGGCTGGAAAAGGAGCAAACGTTGGAAACCTATTCTGCACAACTCCAAAAGTCCTGAAACTCCACGAAACAACTTTTTGGAATTAATAAGAATTTTTGAGCGAAAGAAATACACCAGGGGGCCCACACCCTATACAGGAGCTTACGGGACGAAACTCCGCCGCCACGAGGCAGAATCTTGGCGGAACCAATCTAGGGCTCTAGCAGAACTGTTCTGCCGGGGACACTTCCCTCCGGGAGGGGGAAATCATCACCAACGTCATCACCAACAATCCTCTCATCGGGAGGGGGTCAATCTGCATCAACATCTTCATCAGCACCATCTCCTCTCAAACCCTAGTTCATCTCTTGTATCCAATCTTGTATCCAAAACCACAAATTGGTACCTGTGGGTTGCTAGTAGTGTTGATTACTCCTTGTAGTTGATACTTATTGGTTTACTTGGTGGAAGATCATATGTTCAGATCCTTAATGCATATTATTGCACCTCTAATTATGAACATGAATATGCTTTGTGAGTAGTTACGTTTGTTCCTGAGGACATGGGTGAAGTCTTGCTATTAGTAGTCATGTGAATTTGGTATTCGTCCGATATTTTGATGAGATGTATGTTGTCTTCTCCTCTAGTGGTGTCATGTGAACGTCGACAACATGACACTTCACCATTATTGGTACTAGAGGAGGGCATAGGGAAATAATAAGTAGATGATGGGTTGCTAGAGTGACAGAAGCTTAAACCCTAGTTTATGCGTTGTTTCGTTAGGGGCTGATTTGGATCCACATGTTTCATGCTATGGTTAGGTTTACCTTAATACTTTTGTTGTAGTTGCGGATGCTTGCAATAGGGGTTAATCATAAGTGGGATGCTTGTCCAAGTAAGGGCAGTACCCAAGCACCGTTCCACCCACATATCAAATTATCAAAGTACCGAAGGCGAATCATATGAGCATGATGAAAACTAGCTTGACGATAATTCCCATGTGTCCTCGGGAGCTCCTTTATCATTATTAGAAATTGTCCAGGCTTATCCTTTGCTACATAAAGGATTGGGCCACCTTACTGCACTTTATTTACTTTGTTTACTTGTTACTCGTTACTATTTATCTTATTACAAAACTATCTATCACCTACAATTTCAGTGCTTGTAGAAAACCTTACTGAAAAAAGCTTATCATTTCCTTTTGCTCCTCGTTGGGTTCGACACTCTTACTTATCAAAAGGATTACGATAGACCCCCTAGACTTGTGGGTCATCAGGCAACAATACAATACGTGCCTTGCAACCCTTTCTGTCACTGGGTAAGGACACCGCAAGATTGAACTCAAAGCTAAGCACTTCTCCCATGGCAAGAAAGATCAATCTAGTAGGCCAAACAAACCGATAATTCGAAGAGACTTGCAAAGATAACTCAATCATACATAAAAGAATTCAGAGAAGATTCAAATATTACTCATAGATAAACTTGATCATAAACCCACAATTCATCGGATCTCGACAAACACACCGCAAAAAGAGTTTACATCGAATAGATCTCCACAAGAAAGGGGGAGAACATTGTATTGAGATCCAAAAAGAGAGAAGAAGCCATCTAGCTAATAACTATGTACCCGAAGGTCTATGGTAAACTACTCACAACTCATCCGAAGGGCGATGGTGTTGATGTAGAAGCCCTCCGTGGTCGATTCCCCCTCCGGCGGAGCGCCGATGAAGGCTCCAAGATGGGATCTTGCGGATACAGAAGGTTACGGTGGCGGAAATATTTCTTTGGTGGCTCCCTGGATGATTTTAGGGTACGTAGGTATATATAGGAGGAAGAAGTACGGTGATGGCCGCTCGAGGGGCCCAGGAGACAGGGGCGCGCCCAGGAGGGGTGGGCGCGCCCTCCTATCTCCTGGTTGCCTCGTTTGCTTCTTGACTTGCACTCTAAGTTCACCGGATCACGTTCGTTCCAAAAATCACGCTCCCGAAGGTTTCATTCCGTTTGGACTCCGTTTGATATTCCTTTTCTTCAAAATACTGAAATAGGCAAAAAACAACAATACGGGCTGGGCCTCTGGTTAGTCAGTTAGTCCCAAAAATGATATAAATGTGTAAAATAAAGCCCATAAACATCCAAAACAGGTAATATAATAGCATGGAACAATCAAAAATTATAGATACGTTGGAGACATCTCAATTCCCAACACACTTCAAGCAAGCATGGCAAGAGTATAAGCAGCGGAAATAGTAAAGCATGCTAGTTGCAAGAAAGTAAAGGGATGGGATTGGGGTGTGCAAATGCAATGAAGACACAGAGATTTTTGGCATGGTTCCGATAGGTGGTGCTATCGTACATCCACGTTGATGGAGACTTCAACCCACGAAGAGTAATGGTTGCGCGAGTCTACGGAGGGCTCCACCCATGAAGGATCCACAAATAAGCAACCTTGTCTATCCCGCCATGGCCATCGCTCACGAAGGACTTGCCTCACTTGGGTAGATCTTCACGAAGTAGGCGATCTCCTTGCCCTTACAAACTCCTTGGTTCAACTCCACAATCTTGACGGAGGCTCAGAAGTGACACCTAACCAATCTAGGAGACACCACTCTCCAAAAGGTAATGGATGGTGTGTTGATGATGAACTCCTTGTTCTTGTGCTTCAAATGATAGTCTCCCCAATACTCAACTCTCTCACATAGATTTGGCTATGGTGGAAAGATGATTTGAGTGGAAAGCAACTTGGGGAAGGCTAGAGATCAAGATTCTTGTGGTTGGATTGGAATGCCTTGGTCTCAACACATGAGTAGGTGGTTCTCTCTCAGAAAATGAGTAGTGGAAGTGTAGGCACGTTCTGATGGTTCTCTCACAAATGGAGAAGGGGGTGGAGGGGTATATATAGCTGATGCGTGCTTGAACTACACTGGTATTTCCCCAAAGAGGAAGGGCTGATGCAGCACAGCGACGGTAGGTATTTCCCTCAGTGATGAGACCAAGGTTATCGAACCAATAGGAGAACCAAGCAACACAACGTAAACAACCCCTGCACACAAATAACAAATACTCGCAACCAGACGTATTAAAGGGGTTGTCAATCCCTTTCGGGTAACGGTGCCTCAAATTGGTGAGAAGACGTGATAAAGTTGTGATAGATAGGATAAATAGATCACAAATAAAATAAAGTGCAGCAAGGTATTTTTGTATTTTTGGCTTAATAGATCTGAAAATAAAAGCAAAGGAAAATAGATCGCAAAATATGACGAGGAGAGACTCGGGGGCCGTAGGTTTCACTAGTGGCTTCTCTCGAGAAAAATAGCAAACGGTGGGAAAACAATTACTGTAGGGAAATTGATAGAACTTCAAATAATCATGACGATATCCAGGCAATGATCACTATATAGGCATCACGTCCAAGATTAGTAGACCGACTCCTGCCTACATCTACTACTATTACTCCACACATCGACCGCTATCCAGCATGCATCTAGTGTATTAAGTTCATGAAAAAATGGAGTAGTGCAATAAGAATGATGACATGATGTAGACAAGATCTATTTATGTAGAAATAGACCCCATCTTATTATCCTTAAAAGTAATGATACATACGTGTCATTTCCCCTTCTGTCAATGGCATCAAGCACCGTAAGATCGAACCCATCACAAAGCAACTCTTCCCATTGCAAGATAAATAGATCAAGTTGGCCAAACAAAACCCAAATATCGGAGAAGAAATAGGAGGCTATAAGCAATCATGCATATAAGAGATCAAAGAAGACTCAAATAACTTTCATGGATAAAAACATAGATCTGATCATAAACTCAAAGTTCATCGGATCCGAACAAACACACCGCAAAAGACTTACATCATATGGATCTCCAAGAGACCATTGTATTGAGAATCAAGAGAGAGAGAGGAAGCCATCTAGCTACAAACTACGGACCCGTAGGTCTACAAAGAACTACTCGCGCATCATCAGAGAGGCACCAATGGACATGATGAACCCCTCCATAATGGTGTCTAGATTGGATCTGGTGTTTCTGGAACTTGCGGCGACTGGAATTGATTTTCATCGACTCCCCTAGGGTTTCTGGAATATTGGGGTATTTATAGAGCAAAGAGGTGATGCGGGAGGCCACCATGGTGGGCACAACCCACCAAAGCGTCTGGGCCTCCAGGCGTGCCCTGGTGTATTGTGCTCACCATGAGACGTCCCTGTGGTACTTCTTTGGCCCACTAGATGTCTTCTGGTCCAAAAAAATCCACAAAAAGTTTCCCTGCATTTGGACTCCGTTTGGTATTGATTTCCTGTGATGTAAAAAACAAGCAGAAAATAGCAACTGGCACCGGGCACTATGTCAATAGGTTAGTACCAAAAAATGATATAAAATGACTATAAAATGATTGTAAAACATCCGAGAATGATAATATAACATCATGGAACAATAAAAAATTATAGATACGTTGGAGACGTATCAGTAGCCTCCACACAAAATCTAATAGTTACACACTTTTTAATAGAGAAACTCGGTGAGACCGATTTAGTTAAAAATGTGAATGTTAGGAATCTCGATGGGACCGACGAGATCAACTCGGTGGGACCGATGTGCTAGGGCTAGGGTAGATCGCATGAACTCGGTGAGACCGATTTCAGCAATTAATCAAACAGAGAGTTAGTCAAGCAAACTCCGTGTGACCGATTGCACATTTCGGTGAGACCGAAATAATTGCAATAGACAATAGAGAGTTTGCAAGGCCATCTCGGTGAGACCGAGATCCAAATCGGTGTGACTGAATTGATTAGAGTTTCTGGCAGTGGCTATGTGAAGTGAACTCGGTGGCGCTGGATAGATCAAATCGGTGGGGCTGAGTTTGACTTTAGGTTTTGGACATATGTGGAAATGAGAAAGTGGTTGAGGGTTTTGGAGCAATATTACTAAGCACTTTGAGCAAGTAGACCATTAAGCAACACCTTATCTCCTTTTAATAGTATTGGCTTTCCTATGGACTCAATGTGATCTTGGATCACTAAAATGAAAATGAAGACTCTTGAGCCTTTGCCAATCTTTGTCCTTAGCATTTTGAAAGGGTTACACATCCTCTTGTCCTTGCCACTCCATTGTTGAACTCATCTGAAATATACTCGATAAAAGTATTAGTCCAACAAGAGATATGTTGTCATTAATTACCAAAATCACCTAGGGAGCACTTGTGCTTTCAGCTTCCAATCAAGCTTGCAGATGATGATGTCCATGGCTTCTCTGTCTCATTCTAGGAGCGGACACAAGGGCCACCATCACAACCAGCTGGTCAGAGTCTCACCACCACGCAAACATCCAAGAGGGTGATATCTGCACCTTCCACTTCAGATGCAAGGCAAAGCACCTGTCCCTCACCGCACATCGCCTATAGACGTGATGTCAATAGCAACCTATGCATGTATGTATAATCCATCTACGTTGGACCTGTTAAGTATGCCTTATGATGTGGGGACCATGCCTCTACTATTGGACAATTTTATTCATTACTTCTAAACCGCCTATCATCTATATTATCATTGATCTACGATGTAAGACTGCTCCTCCTATGTTTATAGACATGTCCCCAAAGATTAAAGATATGCAATGAATTCCAAAGGTCTTCTTCCCCTTAGATGTGAACTCTTTCTCCCCCTGAATATGATATTGGATGATGGAAGAAGGTAGGGTAAGAGAAAATCAGAGCAAAGAAGGAAAAGAAAATCAGAGCAGGAACCAATTAAGAAAGAAATGGTTCAACCAATTAAGTATTAACATGTCTTTCCCCTCTTGAAGACATGTGGCTTCTCTCCTCTATTGACAAAAAGCACCCGGGGAGGCTAAGATGTCTTTCTCTCCCATGTGATAAGCTGTGACGCCCGGGTGATTACGCTACAGTAATCCCGCGTTAATGAGGACACGTCAGGTCGGTTACTGCGAATATTCTCGCGTCGGTTCGAAACTTTCAAATTCAAAATTTAAATATTGTCAAACATCAAACATTTCCACACATCAAAACGAAATGTTCGGTTAGTGCCAAATATTACATAGGTAATTATAATAAAGAAAACACAAATTTATAAAAGACTTATATGCCATAAGTTGAATTAAAACAGTAAAAGAAAATAAATAACAGAAAGAAAATACAAAACAGAAAACAAACCAACAAAAAAAAACAGAAAACCCCCAGGCCAATTGGGCCTCAGCCCAGCCAGTGGCCTGCCAGGTTGGCCCACTTACCCCTTGCCTATAACCCATGTGGGCAACCAAACCCTAACCCCCCCACCGACACCACTTCCCCCCCACTCCCCTCCATCCCGATCTGGACGCCGCCGCCCCAGCGCCCGTTGCCATCGCCACTGCACCGTGACCAGGGCGCCCGGCGCCAATGCCGTGCTTGACGCCCTCGTCCCCGTCGCCCACGCCGGAGCCTTACAGCCTCGTCCCTCTCCTCTCCCGCAAGCCCGAGCGTCGCCATGGCCGTGCCACCGTGAAGCTCGCGGCTACCGTGCCCCGTTCATCCCCCCGACGTGTCCCCGAGCTTCTCTGGCGACTGATGCTTCACCTGCACTGACTGGACCGAGCCGAGAACCCCTGCATCGTCCCCAACACCGTCGTCATCAACCTGCGGCCGCCTGCATCGCCGCCATCGATTCGCTCCGGCAAGCCCTCCCCGAGCCCGCTCTCGCACACCTGCAGGCTCACTGTGAGCCCCTCTTCCTTTCCCCTCTGCTTCCTCCTCGGATTCGTGCCGTATCACCGGCGTCCGCGAGCACTGAACTTCACCGTCCGCCATGGCCGACGGGGGTCGAGCACCCCGTGCTCCTCTGCCCGAACCGGTGTTCCCGGTGTGCTCCTGGCACTGACAGGAAGCAGACGAGCCCATCCACCCTGGCCGTCGCTGCCGCACCTCCCGCACCCACTGTTGCTCGCGCCATGGCCGGCCCCAACGCGTCGCCCTGGCCCCTGCGCCGCGCTGCTCGCCTCCCCTGCTGCAGTCGCCTCGCCACCACTCCATCGCCACAACCCGCCCTGGCCCCCAACCTCTTCACTCGCCGCGCTCCGTCGTCCTCGTCGGCCCCGCGTGCGGCCCCTGCCCGCTGGCGTTCGCGCCGGCGCGCCCCTCTGTTCGCAAACGGGCTGGGCGCTAGCGCCCGATGCCCGAGCGCCCGTAACCCGCCTATGCCAGCGCCCGTTTGGCCCCCTGGGGCCTATGACATTGGGCCCCCACCCCCCCACAGAACTTTTAAATAAAAAGAAAAGGAAAATGAGATTTATATAAATAAAAAAAATGAATAAAAACTAATTAATTAATTAATTAATCAATTAATTAAGTAAATAATTAATCTAATTAATCCTGGTTAATTAACCTAATAACTAATTAACCTAATTAACTACTGTTAATTAAATTTAATTAGGTTAATTAGTTAACAGTGTATGACGAACGGGACCCACCTGTCAGGGTTGACTCAGTCAACCCCTGTTGACTGCTGACGTCAGCATGACATCATGCTGACGTCATAAATACATTTTTCGAATTAATTAAATAAATAATTAAATTCCAAAATTGTTAAAATCTTTTAAAAATCATATCTTTTAATCCGTAACTCGGATTAAAATATTTTCAACATGAAAGTTGCTCAGAACGACGAGACGAATCCGGATACGCAGTCCGTTCGTCCGCCACACACCCCTAACCTATCAAACCTGTAAACTTTCCTCTCCGGTTCAACTGTCTGACAGACGTCCGGAACCGGGAAGACTTTCCCGGATGTTTCCCCCTTCGCCAGTATCGCCTAGCGCTGCGTAAGAACACGTCTAGCTCTGTCTGTTGTCCTGTCATGCACTTGCCTGCTATGTATTTACTGTACTTCCCCCTCTTCTCTCCGATAGACCTCGAGACCGATGCTGATGTCCCTGTGATCGACTACGTCACCGACGACCCCTCTCTCTTGCCAGAGCAACCAGGCAAGCCCCCCCCTTTGATCACCAGATATCGCCTACTCTTCTCTATACTGCTTGCATTAGAGTAGTGTAGCATGTTACTGCTTTCCGTTAATCCTATTCTGATGCATAGCCTGTCATTGCTGCTACAGTCATTGATACCTTACCCGCAATCCTAAATGCTTAGTATAGGATGCTAGTGTTCCATCATTGGCCCTACATTCTTGTCAGTCTGCCTTGCTATACTATTGGGCCGTGATCACCCGGGAGGTGATCACGGGTATATATTATACATACATACATATTATACAGATGGTGACTAAAGTCGGGTCAGCTCATTGAGTACCCGCAAGTGATTCCGACGAGGGGACTGAAAGGACAGGTGGCTCCATCCCGGTAGTGGTGGGCCTGGGTTCCCGACGGTCCTCGACTGTTACTTTGTGGCGGAGCGACAGGGCAGGTTGAGACCACCTAGGAGACAGGTGGGCCTGGCCTTGTTCGGCATTCGCGGATACTTAACACGCTTAACGAGATCTTGGTATTTGATCTGAGTCTGGCTACGAGCCTATACGCACTAACCATCTACGTGGGAGTAGTTATGGGTATCCCGACGTCGTGGTATCAGCCGAAGCACTTCAGACGTCAGCGACGGAGCGGCGCGCGCCGAATTGGACTGGAACGCCACTAGGCTAGGTCTGCTTTCGGCCGCGTACGCAACGTGCAGGTGTGCTATGGGCGATGGGCCCAGACCCCTGTGCGCTTAGGTTTAGACCGGCGTGCTGGCCTCTCTGTTTTGCCTAGGTGGGGCTGCGACGTGTTGATCTTCCGCGGCCGGGCATGACCCAGGAAAGTGTGTCCGGCCAAATGGGATCAAGCGTGTTGGGCTATGTGGTGCACCCCTGCAGGGAAGTTAATCTATTCGAATAGCCGTGATCTTCGGTAACAGGACGACTTGGAGTTGTACCTTGACCTTATGACAACTAGAACCGGATACTTAATAAAACACACCCTTCCAAGTTCCACAGACAACCCGGTGATCGCTTTTCCGCAGGGCGACGAGGAGAGGATCGCCGGGTAGGATTATGCTATGCGATGCTACTGGAGATGCTGCTTGGAGATGCTACTTGGAGATGCTACTTGGAGGACTACAATCTACTCTCTTTTATATGCTGCAAGACGGAGGCTACCAGAAGCGTAGTCTTCGACAGGATTAGCTATCCCCCTCTTATTCTGGCATTCTGCAGTTCAGTCCACCGATATGGCCTCCTTACACATATACCCATGCATATGTAGTGTAGCTCCTTGCTTGCGAGTACTTTGGATGAGTACTCACGGTTGCTTTTCTCCCTCTTTTCCCCTTTCTCTTCTACCTGGTTGTCGCAACCAGATGCTGGAGTCCAGGAGCCAGACGCCACCGTCGACGACGACCCCTACTACACCGGAGGTGCCTACTACTACGTGCTGCCCGCTGATGACGACCAGGAGTGACCTAGGAGGATCCCAGGCAGGAGGCCTGCTCCTCTTTCGATCTGTATCCCAGTTTGTGCTAGCCATCTTATGGCACCCTGTTTAACTTATGTCTGTACTCAGATATTGTTGCTTCCGCTGACTCGTCTATGATCGAGCACTTGTATTCGAGCCCTCGAGGCCCCTGGCTTGTATTATGATGCTTGTATGACTTATTTTATTTGTAGAGTTGTGTTGTGATATCTTCCCGTGAGTCCCTGATCTTGATCGTACACATTTGCGTGCATGATTAGTGTACGATTAAATCGGGGGCGTCACATAAGCTTTGATGTGATCTCTCTCTCCCCCTTTGACATCAATTTCCAAGAAGGGATCTTCTGGAGTGTGAGTCAATTAGGTTCGGTCCTTCAGTCACATGACAAGGCAACATATAGATTATGATGCGGGTAGAGGATAAGAATCATTGAGTGGAGCTGGAAGAGATGTGCAGAATGCAATGGCAAAAAGTTTTGTGCGACACTGAAATCGGTAATGCCGATTTGTTTTCATTGGTGACACCAAGTTGGCGAGGTCACAGAGGATCTTGATCAGTGAAACCGAGTTAGACCGTGTCGGTTGAATCGATGATCTATTTACAAGGATGCCTTTTGCTTCGGTTAGACCGATAGGTTTGAATCGGAGAGACCGAGTTCAACAATGAGTAAACATTTTGTCATCTCAACTCACTTGGCAAATAAAATCACTTAAGGATTTGCAAGGAATTTACGGAAGGATTTGCAAAGAATTAGAAAAGACATAAAGAAGAGAGATCTAGATGAAGTTTTTTTAATAGAAGGAAACTCAAAGATAGAAACAACAAACAAAAACAACAAGCAGAACCAGGAACACTAGAGAACTTTATCTACAAGGGGGGTCGGCAACAAATTCACCTACGTTAGAGTATATTGACCTAGGAGTCAAGTGAAGTCACTTGATCATAGGTCATACTCATCGTTTAAGCTCAAAATGGGGTTACCATTTTTAAGCACTTTGATGTATTCACATCTTGTTCGTCGATTTAACTCATGACTCGGGTCAAAGCCTCTCTAAGATGGAATGACATACCTTGGGTTGTGTTGATCTTGGTCATGTAGCTGAACTTGTGTTGGAAGCTCAAGGTTGATGTAGTCCATCAAGATTTGAGAGCATCATCTGAAGTTTAAGTTCATCTTCCTACATGGGTTAGTCTTGCAAGGAAGAGCACTTGTGTATCCAAAAATGACAAACATATAACTTGATACCAAATGAAATTTGATATATAGCAATTGTCAAAGCATATATTGAGTGAGGTCATCCTTCCTTGTATTCAAAAACCATATAGTGGAAACTTGGTGATGTAGAGATTGCTTAAGATGTGAGTGACTTGCAATCTCATGGATTTCAGCTCATCCAAGTACCTACAGGGGTTAGATAACATGCAAAGGTACAAGTATAGATCCAAGACATATGATCATCATCTTAAGAGAAATATCAAGGATTAATCATAGAAAGGCTCATGCCTTGCATGCATCTAGATGGAGTTCCTACTCCAAGTTTGAGGCATCAATGATGTTCAGTTCACCTCTCAAACGACAAAACACTTTCTCATCAAGCGGGTTGGTGAAAATATCCGCCAATTGCTTATCAGTACGAACATGCTTAAGACTGATGTCACCTTTAGCAACATGATCTCGAATGAAATGATGACGAACTTCAATATGCTTAGTCCGAGAATGTTGCACGGGATTATGAGCAATCTTAATACTACTTTCATTGTTACAAAGCAATGGAACATGTTTCACATGTATCCCATGTTGGGGAACGTAGTAATAATTCAATAGTTTTCCTACATGTCACCAAGATCAATCTAGGAGATGCTAGCAATGAGAGAGAGAGAGAGAGGGAGTGCATCTTCGTACCCTTAAAGATCGCTAAGCGGAAGCGTTACAAGAACGCGGTTGATGGAGTCATACTCATGGTGATTCAAATCGCGGAAGATCCGATCTAGCGCCGAACGGATGGCGCCTCCGTGTTCAACACACGTACAGCCCAGGGATGTCTCCTCCTTCTTGATCCAGCAAGAGGAGAGGAGAAGTTGAGGGAGAGCTCCGGCAGCACGATGGCGTGGTGGTGGAGCTTGTGGTTCTCCTGCAGGTCTTCGCCAAGCACTACGGAGGAGGAGGAGGAGGTGTTGGAGGAGGGAGGGGCTGCGCCAGGGGAAGGGTGCGGCTGCCCTCTCTCTCACTCACTATACATAGGGGGGAGGGGGGAGGAGGAGGCACCCTAGGGTTTCCCTAGGGGAGGGGCGGCGGCCACAGGGGAAACCCTAGATGGGTTTGGGCGCCCCCACCCCTAGGAAACTTGCCCCCCAAGCTGGGAGGGGTGGCTGCCCTAGGGGAGGCGCCCCCACCTCTCCAGGTTACGCGAGATGGGGTGGGAGGGGCGCTCATCCCCTTAGTGGGATGATGTGGCCCCTCCCCTTGGCCCATAAGGCCCCCTAACGCTTGCTGGGGCCTCCGAAACTCCTTTCGGACACACTGGTCATCACCTGGTACCCCCAGAATAATTCTGGACTCCAATACCCTTCGTCCAATATACCGATCTTCACCTCCAGACCATTCCAGAGTTCCTCGTCATGTCCGGGATCTCATCCGGGACTCCGAACAACCTTAGATAACCACATACTATTCCCATTACAACTCTAGCGTCACCGAACCTTAAGTGTCTAGACCCTACGGGTTCGGGAACCATGCAGACATGATTGAGATACCTCTCCGGCCAATAACCAATAGCAGGATCTGGATACCCATATTGGCTCCCACATGTTCCACGATGATCTCATCGGATGAACCACGATGTCAGGGATTCAGTCAATCCCGTATACAATTCCCTTTGTCCATCGGTATGTTACTTGCCCGAAATTCGATCATCGGTATCCCTATACCTTGTTCAATCTCGTTACCGGCAAGTCTCTTTACTCATTCTGTAACGCATGATCTCGTGGCTAACTCATTAGTCACATTGAGCTCATTATGATGATGCATTACTGAGTGGGCCTAGAGATACCTCTGTGTCATACGGAGTGACAAATCCCAGTCTCGATTCGTGCCAACCCAATAGACACTTTCGGAGATACCTGCAGTGCACCTCTATAGCCACCCAGTTACGTTGTGACGTTTGATACATCCAAAGCATTCCTACGGTATCCGGGAGTTTGACAATCTCATGGTCTAAAGAAATGATACTTGACATTAGAAAAGCTCTAGCAAATGAACTACGCGATCTTGTGCTATGCTTAGGATTGGGTCTTATCCATCACATCATTCTCCCAATGATTTGATCCCGTTATCAACGACATCCAATGTCCATGGTCAGGAAACTATAACCATCTATTGATCAACGAGCTAGTCAATTAGAGGCTTACTAGGGACATGTTGTGTTCTATGTATTCACACATGTATTACGGTTTCCGGTTAATACAATTATAGCATGAACAATAGAAAATTATCATGAACAAGAAAATATAATAATAATCATTTTATTATTGCCTCTAGGGCATATTTCCAACAGTCTCCCACTTGCACTAGAGTCAATAATCTAGTTCACATCGCCATGTGATTAACACCCAGGAGTTTACTAGAGTCAATAATCTAGTTCACATCACCATGTGATTAACACTCTACTACCTCTTGAGCATGCGTTGGTTTTTCCCTTGAAGAGGAAAGGGTGATGTAGCAAAGTAGTGTAAGTATTTCCCTCAGTTTTGAGAACCAAGGTATCAATCCAGTAGGAGGTTCCTCAAAAGTCCCATGCACCTACACAAACAAACAAGAACCTCGCAACCAACATGAAAAAGGGGTTGTCAATCCCTTCATGGTAACTTGCAAAAGTGAGATCTGATAGAGATAATATGATAAGATAAATATTTTTGGTATTTTTATGATATAGATTGGAAAATAAAAGATGCAAATAAAAGTAGATAGAAAACTTATATGATAAAATATAGACCCGGGGGACATAGGTTTCACTAGTGGCTTCTCTCAAGATAGCATAAATATTACGGTGGGTGAACAAATTACTGTCGAGCAATTGATAGAAAAGTGCATAGTTATGAGAATATCTAGGCATGATCATGTATATAGGCATCACATCTGTAACAAGTAGATCAAAACGATTCTGCATCTACTACTATTACTCCACACATCGACCGACTCCTGCCTGCATCTAGAGTATTAAGTTCATAAGAACAGAGTAACGCATTAAGCAAGATGACATGATGTAGAGGGGTAAACTCAAGCAATATGATATAAACCCCATCTTTTTATCCTCGATGGCAACAATACAATATGTGCCTTGCTGCCCCTGCTGTCACTGGGAAAGGACACAGCAAGATTGAACCCAAAGCTAAGCACTTCTCACATTGCAAGAAAGATCAATCTAGTAGACCAAACCAAACTGGTAATTCAAAGAGACTTGCAAAGATAACCAATCATACATAAAAGAATCCAGAGGAGATTCAAATATTTCTCATAGATAAACTTGATCATAAACCCACAATTCATCGGATCTCGACAAACACACCGCAAAAAGAGTTACATCAAATAGATCTCCAAGAAGAGGAAGGAGAACTTTGTATTGAGAATCAAAGAGAGAGAAGAAGCCATCTAGCTAATAACTATGGACCCGAAGGTCTGTGGTAAACTACTCACAACTCATCGGAGAGGCCTTGGAGATGATGTAGAGGCCCTCCATGGTCGATTCCCCCTCCGGCGAAGCGCCGGTGAAGGCTCCAAGATAGGTTCTCGCGGATACAGAAGGTTGCGGCGGTGGAATTAGGTTTTTGTGGTGCTCCTGGATGGTTTTGGGGTACGTAGATATATATAGGAGGAAGAAGTAGGTCAGTGGATGCTCGAGGGGCCCACGAGGGTGGGGGCGCGCCCACCCCCTTAGGGCGTGCTGGGCACCCTCGTGGCCGCCTCGTTCGTTTCTTGACGTCCACTCCAAGTCTCCTGGTTTGCATTTGTTCCAAAAATATCGCTCCCGAAGGTTTCATCCCATTTGGACTCCGTTTGATATTCCTTTCCTTCAAAACACTGAAATAGGCAAAAAAACAGCAATTCGGGCTGGGCCTCCAGTTAGTAGGTTAGTCCCAAAAATGATATAAAAGTGTAAAGTAAAGCCCATAAACATCCAAAACGGGTAATATAATATCATGGAACAATCAAAAATTATAGATACGTTGGAGACATATCAAGCATCCCCAAGCTTAATTCCTGCTCATCCTCGAGTAGGTAAATGATAAAAACAGAATTTCTGATGTGGAATGCTACATACATATTTCTCAATGTAATTTTCTTTATTGTGGCATGAATGTTCAGATCCAAATGATTCAAAATAAAAGTTCATATTGACATGATAAACAATAATACTTCAAGCATACTAATAAAGTAATCATGTCTTCTCAAAATATCATGGCTAAAGAAAGCTATCCCTACAAAATCATATAGTCTGGCTATGCTCTATCTTCATCACAAAAAATATTTAATCACGCACAACCCCGATGACAAGCCAAGCAATTGTTTCATACTTTAGTATTCTCAAACTTTTCAACTTTCACACAATAAATGAGCGTGAGCCATGGACATAGCACTATTTGTGGAATAGAATGGTGGTTGTGGAGAAGACAAAAAAGAGGAAGATAGTCTCACATCAACCAGGCGTATCAACGGGCTATGGAGATGCCCATTAATAGATATCAATGTGAGTGAGTAGGGATTGCCATGCAACGGATGCACTAGAGCTATAAATGTGTGAAAGCTCAACAAAATAAACTAAGTGGGTGTGCATCCAACTTGCTTGCTCACGAAGACCTAGGGCGTTTTGAGGAAGCCCATCATTGGAATATACAAGCCAAGTTCTATAATGAAAAATTCCCACTAGTATATGAAAGTGACAACATATGAGACTCTCTATTATGAAGATCATGGTAAAAGGATAGTAGCATTGTCCCTTCTCTCTTTTTCTCTCATTTTTTTATTTGGCCTTTCTCTATTTTTATTTATTTGGCCTTTTTTTGTAAAGTCCGAAGTCTCATCACGACTTGTGAGGGAATCATAGTCTCCATCATCCTTTCCTCACTTGGGACAATGCTCTAATAATGAAGATCATCACACTTTTATTTACTTATAACTCAAGATTACAACTCGATACTTAGAACGAGATATGACTCTATATGAATGCCTCCGGCGGTGTACCGGGATATGCAATGAACCAAGAGTGAAATGTATGGAAATCATGAGGGTGGCCTTGCCACAAATATGATGTCAACTACATGATCATGCAAGAGCAATATGACAATGATGATGCGTGTCATAATAAACAGAATGGTGGAAAGTTGCATGGCAATATATCTCGGAATGGCTATGGAAATGCCATAATATGTAGGTATGGTGGCTGTTTTGAGGAAGGTATATGGTGGGTGTATGGTACCGGTGAAAGTTGCACGGCACAAGAGATGCTAGCAATGGTGGAGGGAAGAGAGTGCGTATAATCCATGGACTCAACATTAGTCATAAAGAACTCATATACTTATTGCAAAAATCTACATGTCATCAAAAACCAAGCACTACGCGCATGCTCCTAGGGGGATAGATTGATAGGAAAATACCATCGCTCGTCCCCGACCGCCACTCATAAGGAAGACAATCAATAAATAAATTGTGCTCCAACTTCATCACAAAGCGGTTCACCATACGTGCATGCTACGGGAATCACAAACTTCAACACAAGTATTCCTTAACTTCATAATTACCCCACTAGCATGACTCTAATATCACCATCCTCATGTCTCAAAACAATTATCAAGCATTAAATTGATCATAGCATCCAATTCACTTTCTATGATAGTTTTTATTATACCCAACTTGGATGCTCATCATTCTAGGACCAATTTTATAACCATAGCAAATACCATGTTGTTCTAAAAGACTCTCAAAATAATATAAGTTAAGCATGATAGATAAACAGTTTCTACAAAATTAAGCCACCGTCGTGCTCTAAATGATATAAGTGAAGCACTAGGGCAAAAATTATCTAGCTCAAAAGATATAAGTGAAGCACATAGAGTGTTCTAATAAATTCCAAATCATGTGTGTTTCTCCAAAAAGATGTGTACATAAAGGATGATTGTGGTAATCTAGAAAGAAAAGACTCATATCATACAAGACGCTCCAAGCAAAACACATATCATGTGGTGAATAAAAATGTAGCTCCAAGTAAAGTTACCGATAGACGAAGACGAAAGAGGGGATGCCTTCTGGGGCATCCCCAAGCTTAGGATTTTGGTTGTCCTTGAATATCTTGGGGTTCCATGGGCATCCCCAAGCTTAGGCTCTTGCCACTCCTTATTCCATAGTCCATCAAATCTTTACCCAAAACTTGAAAACTTCACAACACAAAACTCAACAGGAAATCTCATAAGCTCCGTTAGTGCAAGAAAGAAAAACCACCACTTAAGGTACTGTAACGAACTCATTCTTTATTTATATTGGTGTTAAACTTACTGTATTCCAACTTATCTATGGTTCATACCCCCCGATACTAGCCATAGATTCATCAAAATAAGCAAACAACACACAAAAAACAGAATCTGTCAAAACAGAACAGTCTGTAGCAATCTGTAACTTTAGAATACTTATGGAACTCCAAAAATCCTACCAAAATAGGACGTCCTAGGAAATTTGTCTATTAATCTACAGCAAAACGAATTATTTGCAAAAGCATGTTTCTGTGATTTATTAAAAAAATTCTCGTGAGTGCAAAGTTTCTGTTTCTCAGCAGAATCAAATTAACTTTCATCCAAGGTTATCCTATAGGTTCTACTTGGCACAAACACTAATTAAAACATAAAACCACATCTAACCATAGGCTAGATTAATTATTTATTACTAAACATAAGAAAAAAGCAAGGAACAAAAATAAAATTGGGTTGCCTCCCAACAAGCGCTATCATTTAACGCCCCTAGGTAGGCATAAAAGCGAGAATAGATCTAAGTGTTGCCATCTTTGGCATTCAATTCTTCAATAGAACACTTATAACCCATAGGAGTTTCATTCATTTTAGTAATGACTAAACTCTTAGGCAAAAAATCAAGATATCCGTTTGTAGCAAAATGTTCCTTAATAAGAGCAAAGAAATTGGAATGAACGCTTATTGATTTGAGATCCACATTTTCCTTAGTAGAAGATTCACCCTTATTTTTAGGAACATACATTAATTTAGCAATTTTTGTAGGAGGAGTTGGAGTATTTTTCATGGATGAAAAGGCAGACCCTAAATTAGTAATAATATCCTCAAGTTTACCGATTCTTGTGGAATCTTGATCTATCCTTTCATTAACTATACATTCCTTCTCTTTAAAACTTTTCAAAGTAACTCCAACCTTAGATCCATATTGAGTAATTTGGTTGTGGATATTTTTATCCAAATTTTCAATTAACTCAATAGTATAAACTTTATTTTCAATAATTTCAAGCCTTTGCATCACATGTTCTAAAGTTAAAACTGTTCCGTTAACCAAAAGAGGCGGTAGACCGAACAAATCTATCATGGCATTATAAGCATCAAAAGTCTGGATACCCAAAAAATTCCCTCCGGTAATGGTATCAAGAATGTATCTATTCCAAGGGGTAATGCCTACATAAAAATTGTGAAGAAGAACGGAAGTAGATTGCTTCCTAGTAGATCTATTTTGAGCATTGCAAATTCTATGCCAAGCATCTTTTAGATTTTCTCCCTCCCTTTATTTAAAAACAAGAACTTCATGATCGGGAGTATTAATGATGATAGGAGGACTAGCCATAATAATGAGATAAACAACTGACACACGAGCACACAAGAGGCAAGCGAAAGAGAGAGGAGAACGGGAAAGAGAGGGCAAATAAAACGGCAAGGGTGAAGTGGGGGAGAGGAAAACGAGAGGCAAATGGAAAATAATATAGTGCAAGGGAGATGAGTTTGTGATGAGTACTTGGTATGTCTTGACTTGAGCGAAGACCTCCCCAGCAACGGTGCCAGAAATCCTTCTTGCTACCTCTTGAGCATGCGTTGTTTTTTTCCTTGAAGAGGAAAGGGTGATGCAACAAAGTAGTGTAAGTATTTCCCTCAGTTTTAAGAACCAAGGTATCAACCCAGTAGGAGGCTCCTCAAAAGTCCCACGCACCTACACAAAGAAACAAGAACCTCGCAACCAACGTGAAAAGGGGTTGGCAATCCCTTCACGTTAACTTGCGAAGGTGAGATCTGATAGAGATAATATAATAAGATAAATATTTTTGGTATTTTTATGATATAGATTGGAAAATAAAAGATGCAAATAAAAGTATGTGGAAAACTTATATGATAAAAGATAGACCCGGGGGACATAGGTTTCACTAGTGGCTTCTCTCAAGATAGCATAATTATTACGGTGGGTGAACAAATTACTGTTGAGCAATTTAGAAAAGTGCATAGTTATGAGAATATCTAGGCATGATCATGTATATAGGCATCACATCCATAACAAGTAGATAGAAACGATTCTGCATCTACTACTATTACTCCACACATCGACCGACTCCTGCCTGCATCTAGAGTATTAAGTTCATAAGAACAAAGTAACACATTAAGCAAGATGACATGATGTAGAGGGATAAACTCAAGCAATATGATATAAACCCCATCTTTTTATCCTCGATGGCAACAATACAATACGTGCCTTGCTGCCCCTGCTGTCGCTGGGAAAGGACACCACAAGATTGAACCCAAAGCTAAGCACTTCTCCCATTGCAAGAAAGATCAATCTAGTAGGCCAAACCAAACTGATAATTCGAAGAGACTTGCAAAGATAACCAATCATACATAAAAGAATCCAGAGGGGATTCAAATATTTCTCATAGATAAACTTGATCATAAACCCACAATTCATCGGATCTCGACAAACACACCGCAAAAAGATTTACATCAAATAGATCTCTAAGAAGAGGAAGGAGAACTTTGTATTGATAATCAAAGAGAGAGAAGAAGTCATCTAGCTAATAACTATGGACCCGAAGGTCTGTGGTAAACTACTCACAACTCATCGGAGAGGCCTTGGATATGATGTAGAGGCCCTCCATGGTCGATTCCCGCTCCGGGGAAGCACCGACGAAGGCTCCAAGATGGGATCTTGCGGATACAGAAGGTTGCGGCGGTGGAATTAGGTTTTCGTGGTGCTCCTGGATGGTTTCGGGGTACGTGGATATATATAGGAGGAGAAGTAGGTTGGTGGACGCTCGAGGGGCCCATGAGGGTGGGGGGCGCGCTGGGCACCCTCGTGGCTGCCCCGTTCGTTGCTTGACGTCCACTCTAAGTCTCCTGGTTTGCATTTGTTCCAAAAAGATCGCTCCCGAAGGTTTCATCCCATTTGGACTCCGTTTGATATTTCTTTTCTTCGAAACACTGAAATAGGCCAAAAAACAACAATTCGGACTGGGCCTCTGGTTAGTAGGTTAGTCCCAAAAATGATATAAAAGTGTAAAGTAAAGCCCATAAACATCCAAAACGGGTAATATAATAGCATGGAACAATCAAAAATTATAGATACGTTGGAGACGTATCACACTCAATGAGTTCTACGGTTTGATCATGTTATGCTTATGAGAGAGGTTATTAGTCAATGGGTCTGAACCTTTGAGATCCGTGTGTGCTTTACAAATCTCTATGTCATCTTGTAGATGCAGCTACCACGCGCTATTTGGAGCTATTCCAAATAACTTCTCTACTATATGAATCCGGTTTACTACTCAGAGTCATCCAGATTAGTGTCAATGTTTGCATTGACGTAACCCTTTATGACGAACTCTTTTACCACCTCCATAATCGAGAAAATTCCTTAGTCCACTAGTTACTAGAGATAACTTTGACCGTTGTCCAGTGATCCATTCTTGGATCTCTCTTGTACCCCTTGACTAACTCATGGCAAGGCACACTTGAGGTGCGGTACACAGCACATCGTACTGTAGAGCATACATCTTAAGCATAGGGGACGATCTTTGTCTGTTCTCTCTCTTCTGTCGTGGTCAGGTCTCGAGTCTTACTCAATACTCGCACCTTATAACACAACCAAGAACTCCTTCTTCGCCGATCTATTTTGAACTCCGTCAAAATCTTGTCACGGTATGTATTCATTTGAAAGTACTATTAAGCATTTTTGATCTATCCTTATAGATCTTGATGCTCAATGTTCAAGTAGCTTAATCCAGGTTTTTCATTGAAAAGCACTTTTCAAACAACCCTATATGCTTTCCAGAAATTCTACATCATTTCCGATCAACAATATGTTAACAACATATACTCATCAGAAATTCTATAGTGCTCCCACTCACTTCTTTGGAAATACAAGTTTCTCATAAACTTTGTATAAACCCAAAATCTTTGATCATCTCATCAAAGCGTATATTCCAACTCCGAGATGCTTACTCCAGTCCTTAGAAGGATTGTTGAAGCTTTATATACTTGTTAGCATCTTTTAGGATTGACAAAAACTTTCTGGTTGTATCACATACAACCTTTCCTCAAGCATCACGTCGAGGAAACAATGTTTTGACATCCTATCTGCAAGATTTCATAAATAATGCAGTAACTGATAATATAATTCCAACAGACTCTTTGCATCGCTATGAGTGAGAAAGTCTCATCGTAGTCAACTCCTTGAACTTGTCGAAAAACATCTTAGCGACAAGTCGAGCTTTCTTAATGGTGACACTTACCATCATTGTCCATCTTCCTTTTAAAATCCATCTGTACCCAACAACCTTACAGCCATCAAGTAGTTCTTCCAAAGTCTATACTTTGTTTTCATACATGGATCCTCTCTCGGATTCTATGGCCTCGAGCCATTTGTTGGAATCCGGGCCCACCGTTGCTTCTCCATAGCTCGTAGGTTCATTGTTGTCTAGCAACATGACCTCCAAGACAGGATTACATACCACTCTGAAGTACCACTCTGAAGTAGCTCGTAGGTTTGGTAGTGACTTGATCCAAAGTTTCATGATCAATATCATCAGTTTCCACTTCAATTGGTGTAGGCGCCACAGGAACAACTTCTTATGTCCTACTACACACTAGTTGAAGTGACGGTTCAATAACCTCATCAAGTCTCCACCATCCTCCCACTCAATTCTTCCGAGAGAAAGTTTTCCTCGAGAAAGGACCTGTTTCTAGAAACAATCCCTTTTGCTTATGGATCTGAAATAGGAGGTATACCCAACTGTTTTGGGTGTCCTATGAAGATGCGTTTATCCGCTTTGGGTTCGAGCTTATCAGGCTAAAACTTTTCCACATAAGCGTCATAGCCCCAAACTTTTAAGAAACGATAGCTTAGGTTTCTCTAAACCATAGTTCATACGATGTCATCTCAATGGAACTAGGTGGTGTCCTATTTAAAGTGAATGTGATTGTCTCTAATGCCTAACCCATAAACGATAGTGGTGATTCGATAAGAGACATCATGGTATGCACCACATCTAATAGGGTGCAGCTGTGATGTTCGGACACACCATCACACTATGGTGTTCCAGGCGGTATTAGTTGTGAAACAATTTCCACAATGTCTTAATTTTGTACCAAACTCATAACTCAGATATTCATCTCTATGATCATATCATAGACATTTTATCCTCTTGTCACGACGATCTTCAACTTCACTCTGAAATTACTTGAACCTTTCAATAATTCAGACTTGTGTTTCATCAAGTAAATATACTTAGCATCTACTCAAATCATCTGTGAAGTAAGAACATAACGATATCCACTACGTGCCTCAGCACTCATTGGACTGCACACATCAAAATGTATTACTTCCAACAAGTTGCTTTCTTGTTCCATCTCTGGAAGGATCGAGAAGAGGTGTCTAGAGGGGGGGGGTGATTAGACACTAAGCAAGAAAAGTTGCAGTTTTTAATTTTTTTTAAGTTGAAGTGGAGTTTTGGCACAAGTTTAACAATCACAATATATAACAAGCAAGTATGCAAAGAGTATATGAGCAGCAGAAAGTAAAGCATGCAACTTGCAAGAATGTAAGGGATGGGATTGGAGTGTGCAAATGCAATTTGGAGACATGAAGATTTTTGAGCCGTGGTTCTGATAGGTGGTGCTATCGTACATCCACGTTGATGGAGACTTCAACCCACGAAGGGTAATGGCTGCGCGAGTCCACTGAGGGCTCCACCCACGAAGGGTCCACGAGAAGCAACCTTGTCTATCCCACCATGGCTGTCACCCACCCATGAAGGACTTGCCTCACCAGGGGTAGATCTTCATGAAGTAGGCGATCTCCTTGCCCTTACAAACTCCTTGGTTCAACTCCACAATCTTGTCGGAGGCTCCCAAGTGACACCTAGCCAATCTAGGAGACACCACTCTCCAAGAAGTAACAAATGGTGTGTTGATGATGAACTCCTTGCTCTTGTGCTTCAAATGATAGTCTCCCCAACACTCAACTCTCTCTCACAGGATTTGGATTTGGTGGAAAGAAGATTTGAGTGGAAAGCAACTCGGGGAAGGCTAGAGATCAAGACTCATATGGTAGGATTGGAATATCTTGACTTCAACACAAGTGTAAGCGATTCTCTCTCAAAAAATGTAAGTTGGAAGTGTAGGCATGTTCTGATGGCTCTCTCCATGAATGAAGAGTGGGTGGAGGGGTATATATAGCCTCCACACAAAATCTAACCGTTACACACAACTTACCAATCTTTGTGGGACCGAATCGTGAAACTCGGTCGGACCGATTTAGCAAATAATGTGACCGTGAGAATTTTCGCTGGGACCGACATGTCAACTCGGTGGGACCGATATGGTTAGGGTTAGGGAATAACGTAATCTCGGTGGGACCGATTACACAAACTCAGTGGGACCAATTTTGGTAATAAGCTAACCAGAGAGTTGGTCAGGCAAACTCGGTGGGACCGATTCGCTCATCTCGGTTAGACCAAAATGTTACAAAGAGGAACAGAGAGTTTGCATTGTAATCTCGGTAGGACCGATCGCTCATCTCGGTTGGACCAAAGCGTTATGAAGGGAAACGAAGAGATTACAATCCCATCTCGGTGAGACCGAGATCCCTATCGGTGAGACCGAAAAGACTAGGGTTTGTGGCAGTGGCTATGACATCTGAACTCGGTGGCACCGGATAGAAAGAATCGGTGGGGCCGAGTTTGACTTTTGGTTTGGGTCATATGTGGATGTGAGAGAGTGGTTGAGGGCTTTGGAGCATATCACTAAGCATTTTGAGCAAGAGCCTCATTAAGCAACACCTCATCCCTCCTTGATAGTATTGGCTTTTCCTATAGACTCAATGTGATCTTGGATCACTAAAATGGAAAATGTAGAGTCTTGTGCTTTGAGCTTGAGCCAATCCTTTTGTCCTTAGTATTCTAAAGGGGTTCCACATCCTCTAGTCCATGCCACTCCATTGTTGAACTTATCTGAAACACACTAGGTAAAGGTATTAGTCGAACAAGAGATATGTTCACATAAATTACCAAAATCACCCAGGGAGCACTTGTGCTTTCAATCTCCCCCCTTTTGGAATTGATGACAACATATATCAAAGCTTTAGATAAAGATATAGAGAATAACAAGTAAAGCTTTGGAAAGACATGTAACATGCATAGGCTCCCCCTACATGTATGCAATCATGTAAATATGGAATATAGGAGCATGGGAATGCATAAGCATGACAGAAAAAGCAATGTGTTACATGTATCTTGGCAATATGCATCAGAGAAAAAGATGTGAATATGGGAAATGTACCTTCATGCACATGAGTCCTTCTTGCAAACAGTATGTACATCAGCAAGAAATCCTCATACACATGACTGTGATGCATATACTTACCTTGTGGTCTTGAGTTGGCTTAGGATGGAATGAACCTGCGTAAACAAGGTTAGATAACACAGATGCACCTTCTAGCCAGAGCAAACAAAAGGAAGCACAAGAGTACCAAGATTGGAATGACATGTAGAGAGTGAGTACTAAGTACCACATTGATAGTCATGTCCCCAAAGGTAATGATGTGCAATGAATTCAATGATTTCCTTCCCTTAGATGTCTTGCTCCCCTGAATCTAACATGGGATACTGGGAGAAGATAGGGAACAGAAAATCAGAGCTCAAAGAAAAGAAACAGATCTAATGCAAACAAATATGAACATGTCTTTCCCCTCTTGAAGACATGTGACTTCTCTCCTCTTGAACACCACACATCTGGGGTCCTCTCTCCCCTTGAGTATTCTCTCCCCCTATAGATATGATTAAGCTTTGATGTGATCTCTCTCTCCCCCTTTGACATCAATTTCCAAGAAGGGTGCTTCTGGATATTTGTTACAAATGGGTTTGGTCCTTGAGTCACAGAACAAAGCAACAAATTGAATGTGATGCTGGTAGAGGACAAGAATCATTGAGTGGAGCTGGATTAAAATCACAGGAACAAGTGGCAAGCAGTTTTTCTTGTTGTGAAATTGGCGGCATCGAGTTGTATGCTTCGGTTGCACCGAAAGGATTCGGTTGGACCGAAATTATCAGGCCGGTGTGACCGAGTTCATCACAGAGAAAGCACTTGTCACCTCAGCTCACTAGACAAGCAAGATCTCACAAGGATTTGCAAGGAATTAACTGAAGGATTTGCAAAGAATTGGATGCAGGGAATGCAGAGCACAAAAAGAAAAGAAAAACAAAAGGAATCTAGATGAAGTTTTTTTGAAAGAGGAAACAAATATGCATGAGACAAATGCAAGAGCATAGAAAAGAACACGAGAAGACTTCATCTAGAATTGTCAGCGACAAAGTCACCTATGTTAGAGTATATTGACATAGGAGTCAAGTGAGATCACTTGATCATAGGTCATACTCAACGTTTAAGCTCAAAATGAGATTACCATTTTTCGTTTAAGCATTTTGATGTATTCACATCCTGTTGAGTTGCTTTGACTCATGACTTGGAGTAAAGCTTCTCTAAGATGGAATAACATACCTTGGGTGGTGGTGTTGATCATGATCATGTAGTTGAACTTGTGTGGATTGCTCAAAGTTGATGTAGCTCATCAAGAGTTGGGAGCACCACTCGGAGTTTGAGTTAATCTACCTACATGGGTTAGTTTTTGCAAGGAAGAGCACTTGTGTATCCAAAATGACAATCATAAAGTTCAAAAGTAGAATTTGTCAAAGGATATTTTGAAGGGTTTCATGTTTCCTTGTCTTCAACCACCGTTGTGTAGAGACTTGGTGATGCAGAGATTGCTCAAGATGTGAGTGAGTTGCAATCTCATAGATTTAGATTTATCCAAGTACCTACAAGGGTTAGATAACATGCAAGGTGCAATTATATCCAAGACATTAGATTATCATCATAAAAGAAAGATCAAGGATTTGTCATTGGCTCATGTCTTGCATGTATCCAAATGGAGTTCCTACTCCAAGTTTGAAGCATCAATGATGTTCAATTCACCTCTCAATCTGCAAAACACTTTCTCATCAAGTGGTTTAGTGAATATATCTGCTAATTGTTTATCGGTGCGAACATGCTTAAGATTAATGTCTCCCTTAGCAACATGATCTTGAATGAAATGATGATGAACTTCAATATGCTTAGTTCGAGAGTGTTGCACAGGAATTTGAGCAATCCTGATAGCACTTTCATTGTCACAAAGTAATGGAACATGTTTCACATATATCCCATAATCCTTAAGAGTTTGGGTCATCCAAAGTAATTGAGCACAACATGATCCAGCGGCAATGTATTCCGCTTCGGCGGTGGATAAGGATACCGAGTTTTGTTTCTTGGAAGACCAAGACACAAGAGATCTACCAAGAAATTGACATGTACCCGAAGTGGACTTTCTATCAACATTGTCACCGGCATAGTCCGAGTCGGAGTAGCCAACACGATCGAAAGAGGCCCTCTTTGGATACCAAATGCCAAAATTTGGTGTATGAATTAAGTATCTCACTATCCTTTTCACAACCTTAAGATGACATTCTTTAGGAGCCGCTTGATATCGGGCACACATGCACACACTTAGCATAATATCAGGACGTGAAGCACATAGATATAACAATGAACCAATCATAGAGCGATAAACCTTTTGATCGACCAATTCACCATTTTTGGTCAAATGAAGATGTCCACTAGTAGGCATGGGTGTAGGCATACCTTTGCATTCTTGCATATTGAACTTCTTGAATAATTCCTTGGTGTACTTCGTTTGAGAGACAAAAGTACCTTCCTTAGTTTGCTTGATTTGCAAACTGAGAAAGAATTTGAGTTCATTCATCATCGACATCTCAAACTTCTCCGACATTAGCTTTCCAAATCTCTCACTTCTACTTGAGTGTAGCCTTGGGCGACAAGACGTGCTTTGTTGCTAACTACTTGTCCATATTCATCTTACTTGTTGCGAAACACCCATTTCGTACCAATGATGTTGTGGTTGTTGTCGGGCTTCTCAACCAACATCCAAACTTGGTTTCTCTCAAAGTTGCATATCTCTTCATGCATGGCGTTTATCCAATCCGGATCTTCCAAAGCTTCTTCAACCTTCATAGGTTCAATGCTAGAGATGAATGAATAGTGTTCACAAAAGTTAGCTAAACGAGTTTTAGGGCGAGTAATTCTCCCGGTTTGGATATCATTGTAGATTTGCTCGACGGGGTGGTCTCTGGCAACTCTTGCTCGAACTCGTGAAAGATTTTGCTTTGATCTTGGTGGAACATCTTCTTCATCTTGTTCTTCTTCTTGTCCTTCTTCTTTGTTGTTGACGTTGTCGTTCTCTTGTCGTGGTGGAGAAGGACGCCGTTGATGTTCATTTTGGTGTACTTCCTCGTTTTCTTCATCTTGGTGTGTCCCACTTGTGGATGCTTCCGGATCAACTCTAGGTTCACCTTGTTGTGAGGTAGAAGCTTCCACTTGGACAGACGAGGTACTCTCCTTCACCTCCGTTGGACGAATCTTGCCAATAGACAAGTCATGAATTGCTTCTGAAGGGTCTTTGTCTCCTACATCAATTGGCAATTGCTCTACTTGCGAGTCGTTAGATTCATCAAACTTCACATCTACCATCTCTTCAACCTTTCGTGTGAAATTATTGTAGACACGGTAAGTGTGAGAGTTTGAGCCATAACCAAGTAGGAAACCTTCATGAGACTTAGGAGCAAATTTAGAACGATGATGCTTATCAAGAATGTAGCACTTTGAGCCGAATACTCGAAAGTATCCAACTTGGGGTTTGTTACCGGTGAGGAGCTCGTATGCCGTCTTGCCGAGTAGCTTGTGAAGATACAAGCGATTTGTTGCATGGTAAGCTGTCTCAACCGCTTCTGCCCAAAAGTGCTTCGACGTCTTGTACTCATCAAGCATCATTCTCGCCATTTCGATGAGCGTCCGATTCTTCCTCTCAACAACTCCATTTTGTTGAGGTGTGTACGTAGCGGAGAACTCATGTGAAATCCCTTCTTCGTCAAGAAAGGTGTCCACATTTGCATTCTTGAACTCCGTTCCGTTGTCGCTCCGAACCTTCTTGATCTTCACTTCAAATTGATTTTGGGCCTTCCTAGCGAAGTTTTTGAAGATCTTTTGGACCTGCGATTTATCATCGAGAAAGAACAGACACGTAAATCTTGAAAAATCATCAATTATAACTAGACCAAAAGAATTTCCACTGAGACTTTTGTAGGCGTTGGGACCAAAGAGATCCATATGAAGTAGCTCGAGTGGCCTCCTTGTGGTCATTATGTTCTTCACGGAATACCTTCCTCCAACCTGTTTACCTGCTTGACAAGCGCTGCAAAGTCTATCCTTATCAAATAGACATGGTTCGCATGTCTCAAACTTTTCAAAAAACGAGCGAGTCCAAAGATCCATCAACATGGAGTTTCTTCATGCGTGTTATACCAATATGACTCAAATGATAGTGCCACAACTAGGTGGTACTATATCATTACTATCTTATATCTTTTGGCATGAACATGTGTATCACTACGATCGAGATTCAATAAACCATTCATTTTAGGTGCAAGACCATTGAAGGTATTATTCAAATAAACAGAGTAACCATTATTCTCCTTAAATGAATAACCGTATTGCAATAGACATAATCCAATCATGTCTACTCCCTCCGTCCTTTAAAGAATGTACTTCCAACTTTCTTGGAAAGTCAAACTTTTTTATATTTGACTGTGCTTATATAATAATACATCAACATTTATGCCATCAAATTAGTAGCATTAGATTCGTGATAAAATATACTTTCATCATATACCTATTTGATTTCACAAACATTGATATATTTTTGCACAAACTCGGTCAAACTTTGAAATAGTTTGACCCTCCAACAAAGTTGGAAGTACACTCTTTAAAGGACGGAGGGAGTATGCTCAATGCAAACACCAAATAACAATTATTTAGGTTTAACACCAATCCCGATGGTAGAGGGAGCGTGCGATGTTTGATCACATTAACCTTGGAAATAATTCCAACACATATCATCACCTCGCCTTTAGCTAGTCTCTGTTTATTATGTGGCCCTTTTATTTTGTGTTACTAACACTTAGCAACTGAACCAGTATCTAATACCCTGGTGCTACTAGGAGTATTAGTAAAG
Source organism: Triticum aestivum (assembly GCF_018294505.1). Taxonomy (NCBI): domain Eukaryota; kingdom Viridiplantae; phylum Streptophyta; class Magnoliopsida; order Poales; family Poaceae; genus Triticum; species Triticum aestivum. Next base: position 417,382,651 of record NC_057795.1, on the reverse strand, counting down.
GACACATTAATATAATGTATATCTAATATATTTTTGTCGACCTTGCCAGCCTTCTCATCTATCAAGTATCTAGGGTAGTTCTGCTTCAGTGACCATTCCCCTCGTTAAAGAAGCACTTAGTCTCGGGTTTGGGTTCAACCTTGGGTTTCTTCACTAGAGCAGCAACTGATTTGTCGTTTCATGAAGTATCCCTTCTTGCCCCTGCCCTTCTTGAAACTAGTGGTTTTACTAACCATCAACAATTGATGCTCCTACTTGATTTCTACATTCGCGGTGTCAAACATCGCGAATATTTCAAGGATCGTCATATCTATCCATGATATGTTATAGTTCATCACGAAGCTCTAGTAGCTTGGTGGTAGTGACTTTGGAGAACCATCACTGTCTCATCTGGAAGATTAACTCCCACTTGATTCAAGTGATTGTAGTACTCAGACAATCTGAGCACATGCTTAACGATTGAGCCTTTCTCCTTTAGTTTGTAGGCTAAGAAACTTGTCGGAGGTCTCACACCTCTTGACATGGGCACGAGCCTGAAATCCCAATTTCAGCTCTTGGAACATCTCATATGTTCCGCGATGTTTCAAAAATGTCTTCGGCGCCTCAATTCTAAACTGTGTAACATTACGCACTGAACTATCATGTAGTCATCAAAACGTGTATGTCAGATGTTCGCAACATCCACAGACGATGCTCGAGGTTCAGCACACAGAGTGGTGCATTAAGGACATAAGCCTTCTGCGCAGCAATGAGGATAATCCTCAGTTTACAGACCCAGTCCACATAATTGCTACTATCAACTTTCAACTAAAATTTTCTCTAGGAACATATCTAAAACAGTAGAACTAAAGCGCAAGCTACGACATAAATTGCAAAGACCTTTTGACTATGTTCATGATAATTAAGTTCATCTAATCAAATTATTTAATGAACTCCCACTTAGATAGATATCCCTCTAGTCATCTAAGTGATACATGATCCGAATCGACTAGGCCGTGTCCGATCATCATGTGAGACGGACTAGTCATCAACAGTGAACATCTCCATGTTGATCGCATCTACCATACGACTCATGTTCGACCTTTCGGTCTCTCGTGTTCCGAGGCCATGTCTGTACATGCTAGGCTCGTCAAGTCAACCTAAGTGTTTTGCGTGTGTAAATCTGTCTTACACCCGTTGTATGCGAACGTTAGAATCTATTACACCTGATCATCACGTGGTGCTTCAAAACAACGAACCTTCGCAATGGTGCATAGTTAGGGGGAACACTTTCTTGAAATTTTAGTGAGAGATCATCTTATTTATGCTACCGTCGTTCTAAGTAAATAAGATGTAAACATGACAAACATCACATGCAAATCATAAAGTGACATGATATAGCCAATATCATCTTGTGCCTTTGATCTCCATCTTCGAGGCGCGGCATGATCACCTTCATCACCGGCATGACACTATGATCTCCATCATCGTGTCTTCATGAAGTTGTCTTGCCAACTATTACTTCTACTACTATGGTTAACGGTTAGCAATAAAGTAAAGTAATTACATGGTGTTTTCATTGACACACAGGTCATACAATAAATTAAGACAACTCCTATGGCTCCTGCCGGTTGTCATCCTCATCGACATGCAAGTTGTGATTCCTATTACAAGAACATGATCAATCTCATACATCACATATATCATTCATCACATCCTTTTGGCCATATCACATCACATAGCATACCCTGCAAAAACAAGTTAGACATCCTCTAATTGTTGTTGCATGTTTTACGTGGCTGCTATGGGTTTCTAGCAAGAACATTTCTTACCTACGCAAAAAACCACAACGGTGATACGCCAATTGCTATTTACCCTTCATAAGGACCCTTTTCATTGAATCCGATCCGAGTAAAGTGGGAGAGACAGACCCCCGCTAGCCACCTTATGCATCAAGTGCATGTCAGTCGGTGGAACCTGTCTCACGTAAGCGTACGTGTAAGGTCGGTCCGGGCCGCTTCATCCCACAATGCCGCCGAATCAAGATAAGACTAGTAATGGTAAGCAATTTGAACAAATCATCGCCCACAACTACTTTGTGTTCTACTCGTGCATAGAATCTACACATAGACCTAGCTCATGATGCCACTATTGGGGAACGTAGTAATAATTCAACAGTTTTCCTACGTGTCACCAAGATCAATCTAGGAGATGCTAGCAATGAGAAAGAGGGAGTGCATCTTCATACCCTTGAACATCGCTAAGCGAAAGCGTTACAAGAACGCGGTTGATGGAGTCGTACACGCGGCGATTAAAATCATGGAAGATCCGATCTAGCGCCGAACGGACGGCGCCTCCGCGTTCAACACACGTACAGCCCGGGGATGTCTCCTCCTTCTTGATCCAGCAAGGGGAGAGGAGAAGTTGAGGGAGAGCTCCGGCAGCACGACGGCATGGTGGTGGAGCTTGTGGTTCTCCTGCAGGTCTTCGCCAAGCACTACGGAGGAGGAGGAGGTGTTGGAGGAGGGAGGGGCTGCGCCAGGGGAAGGGTGCGGCTGCCCTCTCTCTCCCTCACTATATACAGGGGGAAGGGGGAGGAGGAGGCGCCCTAGGTTTTCCCTAGGGGAGGGGCGGCGGCCATAGGGGAAACCCTAGATGGGTTTGGGCACCCCCACCCCTAGGAAACTTGCCCCCCAAGCCGGGAGGGGTGGCTGCCATAGGGGAGGTGCCCCCACCTCTCCACATTACGTGAGATGGGGTGGGAGGGGCGCTCAGCCCCTTAGTGGGCTGATGTGCCCCCTCCCCTTGGCCCATAAGGCCCCCCAACGCTTGCCGGGGCCTGCGAAACTCCTTTCGGACACACTAGTCATCACCTGGTACCCCCGGAACAATTCCGAACTCCAATACCCTTCGTCCAATATATCGATATTCACCTCCGGACCATTTCGGAGTTCCTCGTCAGGTCCGGGATCTCATCCGGGACTCCGAACAACCTTCGGTAACCACATACTATTCCCATTACAACTCTAGCGTCACAGGACCTTAAGTGTGTAGACCCTACGGGTTCGAGAACCATGCACACATGACCGAGATACCTCTCTATCCAATAACCAATAGTGGGATCTGGATATCCATATTGGCTCCCACATGTTCCATGATGATCTCATCGGATGAACCACGATGTCGGGGATTCAATCAATCCCGTATACAATTCCCTTTGTCCATCGGTATGTTACTTGCCTGAGATTCAATCGTCGGTATCCCTATACCTTGTTCAATCTCGTTACCAGCAAGTCTCTTTACTCGTTTCGTAACGCATGATCCCGTGGCTAACTCATTAGTTACATTGATCTCATTATGATGATGCATTACCGAGTGGGCCCAGAGATACCTCTCCCTCACACGGAGTGACAAATCCCAGTCTCGATTCGTGCCAACCCAACAGACACTTTCAGAGATACCTGTAGTGCACCTTTATAGCCACCCAGTTACGTTGTGACATTTGATACACCCAAAGCATTTCTAAGGTATCCGGAAATTGCACAATCTCATGGTCTAAAGAAATTATACTTGACATTAGAAAAGCTCTAGCAAATGAACTACATGATCTTGTGCTATGCTTAGGATTGGGTCTTGTCCATCACATCATTCTCCTAATGATGCGATCCCGTTATCAACAACATCCAATGTCCATGGTCAGGGAACCATAACCATGTATTGATCAACGAGTTAGTCAACTAGAGGCTTACTAGGGACATGTTGTGGTCTATGTATTCACACATATATTACGGTTTTCGGTTAATACAATTATAGCACGAACAATAGACAATTATCATGAACAAGGAAATATAATAATAATCATTTTATTATTGCCTCTAGGGCATATTTCCAACATCCCATAGTCTTTAAGAGTTTGGGTCATCCAAAGTAATTGAGCACAACATGATCCAGCGGCAATGTATTCCGCTTCGGCAGTGGATAAGGATACCAAATTTTGTTTCTTGGAGGACCAAGATACAAGAGATCTACCAAGAAATTTACAAGTACCCGAAGTGGATTTTGTATCAACCTTGTCTCCGGCATAGTCCGAGTCGGAGTATCCAACAAGATCAAATGAAGACCTCTTAGGATACGAAATGCCAAAGTTTGGTGTATGAATTAAGTATCTCACTATCCTTTTCACAACCTTAAGATGACATTCTTTGGGGCAGCTTGATATCGTGCACACATGCACACACTTAGCATAATATTGGGACGGGAGGCACATAGATATAATAATAAACCAATCATAGAGCGGTAAACCTTTTGGTCAACCGGTTTGCTATCCTTAGTCAAGTCAAGATGTCCACTAGTAGGCATGGGTGTTTTCATACCTTTTCTTTCTTGCATGTTGAACTTCTTGAATATGTCCTTGGTATACTTTGTTTAAGAAACAAAGGTACCTTCCTTAGTTTGCTTGATTTGCAAACCAAGAAAGAACTTGAGTTCACACATCATAGACATCTCAAACTTCTCCAACATTAGGCTTCCAAACTTTTAACTTATATGAGGGTTAGTCGAACCAAATATGATATCATCCACATAAATTTGGCATAAAAACAATTCACCATCAACCCTTTTAGTAAAAAGTGTAGAATCATTTTTCCCATTTCCAAGCCTTTTTCAATGAGAAATTTGGTCAAGCATTTATACAATGCTCTAGGAGCCTGTTTAAGATCATAAAGAGCTTTGTGAAGTTTGCAAACCTGATCAGATTTCTTAGGATTAACAAAGCCAGGAGGTTGTTTAACATAAACTTCCTCCTCAATTTCACCATTTAGAAAAGCACTTTTTATGTCCATTTGATATAAAGTAATGTCATGATGATTGGCATAAGCAAGTAAGATGTGTATGGACTCAAGTCTAGCAACGGGGGCATATGTCTCACCATAATCCATACATTCGACTTGAGTGTAGCCTTAAGCAACGAGACGAGCCTGCTTGAACTACACTGGTATTTCCCCAAAGAGGAAGGGATAATGCAGCACAACGACGGTAGGTATTTCCCTTAGTGATGAGACCAAGGTTATCGAACCAGTAGGAGAACCAAGCAACACAACGTAAACAACCCTTGCACACAAATAACAAATACTCGCAACCCGACGTGTTAAAGGGGTTGTCAATCCCTTTCGGGTAACGGTGCCTCAAATTAGCGAGAAGACGTGATAAAGTTGTGATAGATAGGATACATAGATCGCGAATAAAATAAAGTATAGCAAGGTATTTTTGTATTTTTTGTTTAATAGATCTGAAAATAAAAGCAAAGGTAAATAGATCACAAATGCAGATATGATGAGGAGAGACTAGGTGGCCGTAGGTTTCACTAGTGGCTTCTCTCGAGAAAAATAACAAACGGTGGGAAACAATTACTGTTGGGCAATTGATAGAACTTCAAATAATCATGACGATATCCAGGCAATGATCATTATATAGGCGTCACGTCCAAGATTAGTAGATCGACTCCTGCCTGCATCTACTACTATTACTCCACACATCGACCGCTATCCAACATGCATCTAGTGTATTAAGTTCATGGAAAAACGGAGTAATGCAATAAGAACGATGACATGATGTAGACAAGATCTATTTATGTAGAAATAGACCCCATCTTATTATCCTTAATAGTAATAATACATACATGTCGTTTCCCCTTCTGTCACTAGCATCATGCACTGTAAGATCGAACCCATCACAACGCACATCTTCCCATTGCAAGATAAATAGATCAAGTTGGCAAAACAAAACCTAAATATCAGAGAAGAAATAGGAGGCTATAAGCAATCATGCATATAAGAGATCAAAGAAGACTCAAATAACTTTCATGGATAAAAACATTGATCTGATCATAAACTCAAAGTTCATCGGATCCCAACAAACACACCGCAAAAGACTTACATCATATGGATCTCCAAGAGACCATTGTATTGAGAATCAAGAGAGAGAGAGAGAGAGAGAGAGAGAGAGGAATCCATCTAGCTACAAACTACAGACTCGTAGGTCTACAAAGAACTACTCACGCATCATCGGAGAGGCACCAGTGGACATGATGAACCCCTCCGTATTGGTGTCTAGATTGGATCTGGTGTTTCTGGAACTTGCGGCGGCTAGAATTGATATTCGTCGACTCCCCTAGGGTTTTTGGAATATTGGGGTATTTATAGAGCAAACAGGCGATGCGGGAGGCCACCGTGGTGGGCACCACCCACCAGGGCGTGCCTGGGCCTCCAGGCGCGCCCTGGTGTCTTGTGCTCACCACGAGACGTCCCTCTAGTACTTCTTTGGCCCATTAGATGTCTTCTGGTCCAAAAACAAATTCCAAAAAAGTTTCACTGCGTTTGGACTCCATTTGGTATTGATTTCCTATGATGTAAAAAACAAGCAGAAAACAACAACTAGCACTGGGCACTATGTCAATATGTTAGTACCAAAAAATGATATAAAATGACTATAAAATGATTGTAAAACATCCAAGAATGATAATATAACATCATGGAACAATCAAAATTATAGATACATTGGAGATGTATCAATAGCTTCCACACAAAATCTAACCGTTACACACTTTTTACCAAACTCGGTCAGACCAAATAGAGAAACTCGGTGAGACCGATTTAGTTCAAAATGTGAACGCTAGGAATCTCAGTGGGACCGACGAGATCAACTCGGTGTGACCGATGTGCTAGGGCTAGGGCAAAACCTCATCTCGGTGAGACCGATCGCATGAACTCGGTGAGACCGATTTCAGCAATTAATCAAGCAGAGAGTTGGTCAAGAAAACTCGGTGTGACTGATTGCACATTTTAGTGGGACCGAAATAATTGCAAAGAGAGTTTGCAAGGCCATCTCGGTGAGACCGAGATCCAAATCGGCGTGACTGAATTGATTAGAGTTTCTGGCAGTGGCTATGTGAAGTGAACTCGGTAGCGCCAGATAGATCAAATCTGTGGGGACGAGTTTGACTTTGGGTTTTGGACATATGTGAAAATGAGAAAGTGGTTGAGGGTTTTGGAGCAATATCACTAAGCACTTTGAGCAAGTAGACCATTAAGCAACACCTCATCCCCTTTTAATAGTATTGGATATTCTATGGACTCAATGTGATCTTGGATCACTAAAATGAAAATGAAGACTCTTGAGCCTTTCCCAATCTTTGTCCTTAGCATTTTGAAGGGGTTCCACATCCTCTTGTCCTTGTCACTCCATTGTTGAACTCATCCGAAATATACTCGATAAAAATATTAGTCCAACAACAGATATGTTGTCATTAATTACCAAAATCACCAAGGAAGCACTTGTACTTTCAGCTTCCAATCAAGATTGCAGATGATGATGTCCATGGTTTCTTTGTCTCATTCTAGGAGCAGACACGAGGGCCACCATCACAACCAACCGGTCAGAGTTTCACCACCATGCAAACATCCACGAGGGTGATATCTGCACCTTCCCCTTCAGATGCAAGGCAAAAGCGCTTGTCCCACCGCACATCGCCTATAGACGTGATGTCAATAACAACTTATGCATGTATGTATAATCCATCTATGTTGGACCTGCTAAGTATGCCTTATGATGTGGGGACCATGCCTCTACTTGACAGTGTTATTCATTACTTCTAAACCACCTATCATCTATATGATCATTGATCTACGCTGTAAGACTGCTCCTCCTATGTTTCTATAAGCCCGTTAATATCTATGATGCCCCTATCTTCGCTTGTACTCCCTCCGTTCCAAAATAGATGACCCTACTTTGGGTCATCTATTTTGAAACGGAGGGAGTAAGTCTGATTTTATTTTATGAATGTGCATTACAATAACGCAGTTATGTTGCTGTATCTTACTATTGCAAGCAGTGCATTCAAAGTTCTATTTGTGAAGTGAGTTCATCAATATTTTCATCTAAATGTCCTACCCACAGCGCCGAAGACCAAATGAAAAGTTCGGTCACCTACCTGGCAATGCACAGAAACACCTCAAGCAATGTGCCATGGGCACGCCCCTACCGCTAGTGAAAGAAAAATGACTGGGCTGCCCAACAACTTAGCGTTTTTTTTTCTCTACTTACCGTATATTCTACTAAGCCGAAAAGAGGCGAGGAACATCAGTGAGGATGGTTCACCGGCTACACTGATGATGTAATCAGTGCTGTCACGGGCGATTCTGCCGTGTCTCAACGGAATAAAGCTTACGCGCATCTACTTCAACACAGCACCACATTATTCAATCCGAGCCGTCGGTCGGTTGATCAACGGCAGGAGTCGAGACTTGGAGGCACCGTGCAGGGCCGGCGGAAATCGGAATATATCCCTCCCCTTGTAAAAAGGAATGGAAGCCGACAACAACCACCTTCAACGGCGGCGACTCCACCCAACGCGCAAAGGAGACCCGAGCCGAATCCGCCCACCAAATCGCACCCGCGTCTGCCGCCTCCGCCTGCCGCCGGCGAGATGATGATGCTCGTCAACTGCTCCGGCTGCCGCACGCCGCTGCAGTTGCCTCACGGCGCGCCCTGCATCCGCTGCTCCATCTGCGGCGCCGTCACCAACGTCGCCGCGCCACCCGCGCCTGGCCCCGTCGTCGATCCCGCCCGGGGCGCGCAGGCCACGGCGCCGGCGTGGGGCCCGCCTCCCCCGGCCGCGCACGGGCGGAAGCGCGCCGTGATCTGCGGGATCTCGTACCGCTTCTCCCGCCACGAGCTCAAGGGCTGCATCAACGACGCCAAGTGCATGCGCCACCTCCTCACCACCCGCTTCAGGTTCCCCGACGACTCCATCATCATGCTCACCGGTAAAATCCTCGTCTAAGGTGTTTCCTTCGCTGTTATCACCATGGTTGGACGTTAAATTGCCTACCCACAGTTCCCCGTGTCTGTGCTTCGGCATGTGACGCGTTTGTTTTCTATCTACTATTAGGGTTAGGATAGGATAGAGTAGGGGGATTGGGGGAAAGCTTTGCGCTTTGGATTCATTATCTGCCTGTTAGCTATTTACTACCCCATGCGACCTGTGATGAATGTGTAGAGGAGATGGGGGATGATGAGAAATGGTAATTTGCGTCATTGGTATCGAAAGAGTATATCAGAACAATTATGGTACGGGCCTGTAATTGGGTTAAGATGAATGATTGTTTCGTACAATTATAAATAAATAGTATGAGTTCAGCTGTAAACTGGGATTTTTTTAAACCACTTAACAAGGTTGGTTACTTGGTTTGCTATTTACAATGATCTGTCGCATTGTTCTGTTGAGTTATGCGAATTGAGGTAAAGGTTTATGGACTGGTTTGATCCATTAGCCGTCAATCATGAGCTTTGTTTTTACACCTTGTTAGTTACTTATCGTTACAGGAATCTAATCTAAAGAAATGCAAATGCTCATTTGTCTATTACTTTTAGCTATTTATACTGTCTATTATTCCAAATACCGTAATTAGTCAGAGAAAAGGAAATGCAATTCCACAGGCAGGAACTATCCTGTCCAAACTGAATATGCAAGATCTAGATGGTCTTTGTGTCAAGCATCTATTCTTTTGTGCTCTGTACATTTACTGGGATACTTGATGATAATGTTTTCTTTCTACCATTGAACCTTGATAACCATTATATTCCTACTACTGAGCTGTTGATCAGAATGCAAAGGCTGTATGATGCTAGTTTTGCTTGTCGTTAAGCAAGCTGCTACTGTGGATCTAGATTGTCCACATAATGCATCTTTCACAATATAGGAATGCCACAACCATACTAGGTGCAGAGACTTCAACTCTAATTATAAAGAATATTCTCTTACTATGATATGTTGTTACATTGGATTTAGATTAGGTAATCTAGTAACTGCAAGTTTTTGATTGGTTGTAAACTCTCTGGTACATGTTGTTAGTTTTCTGATGATATCTATTGCAATTTTAGCGCGTCCAACCCGCAATAATCATATGCATATGTTACTTTATTGTTTTGCAGAAGAACAAACCGACCCTTACAAAATCCCAACAAAGCATAACATAAGGATGGCCATGTATTGGCTTTTACAAGGTTGTCAACCTGGAGACTCATTGGTGTTCCATTATTCTGGCCATGGGGCACAACAAAGAAGCTACAGTGGAGATGAAGTTGATGGGATGGATGAAACCCTCTGCCCGTTGGATTTTGAGACACAGGGAATGATTGTGGATGACGAGATAAATGCTGCGCTTGTTAGACCACTTCCCCATGGAGCTAAACTTCATGCACTCATAGATGCTTGCCACAGTGGGACTGCACTTGATTTGCCGTTTCTCTGCAGAATGAGCAGGTTCTTATCTTGTCATGATAAATTACTTATTTTTTAACCTAAAATTGAATCTTATTATCTTGAAATACTTTCTACCTTACTATCCTTGCAAGAAACATGAACTCGTCTTGTTATAATTACATTAAGTTCATGATGATATATTTTGGCACTTGATTAATTTTTCTACTGGAATGTCATTTAAAGACAACATAAGCGAGCTAAAATCTTCTTCGCCAACTTTTTCAGTAGTTGATCTGTTCTTATATGTTACATCCCTTAAGTATCAAATCAAGTTGTTATGTGATTTTTAGTTGTTGTTCAGTGTCATATTTTTGTAGTCCCATGACATTTTTTCATATCATTCAGGATTGCAGCATTTTCAAGATGAATGCTCATAAAAATTGTCCATGGCTTATCAGTTGAAATTTTATCTAGCCTTGGATAATGATGTGCTTTTTGGAGACGAAATTATAGTACTAGTTGTATGCTTCTTCTTGTAGGTTCTGTTTGGGCTCCGTCAATGCAGTGACTAGTATAGATCTACAGAGCATCGAATTCTTTCTATATATCTGATGTAGTGTATCTTCAGCTAAAGTTTCTTACCCATTTTGGTACAGAACTGGGCAATACGTATGGGAAGATCACAGACCGCGATCTGGTGTCTGGAAAGGAACTAGTGGCGGGGAAGCTATTTCATTTAGCGGCTGTGATGATAATCAGACATCAGCGGATACTTCAGTAAGCTCTGACCTACTTATTCTCTCTACTATTTTTGTGATTATTATAAGAATTTCTTTGACAAACCATGCTTTCATGCAGTTTATTTTACTATTTTCTTACTAAGGTTTATTTTACTCTGCTTTAACATGTGATTCACTTGGAATTTTCCCTATCAGGCCTTGTCAAAGATCACTTCGACTGGCGCAATGACATTTTGCTTCATCCAAGCTATTGAACAAGGCCAGGCCACCACATATGGGAGTATCCTGAACTCCATGCGTTCGACAATACGGAACACGGGAAGTGGTGCCTCAATGGCTGGAGGTGGTGCAGTTACATCACTCATTTCAATGCTTCTCACAGGGGGAAGCGCTAGTACTGGTGGATTGAGACAGGTAACTTCTTGGGGTTGGCATATGCATCTCAGAATATCCTTATTGGTAGGTGGAGTTACTTGGGAGCATATTTTTCAGTTACGTGGAATCATCTTTTCAGTTTGGCAACAATATTGACTATTTCTGTCTATTCCTGCAGGAACCACAGCTAACTGCATGTGACACATTTGATGTGTATGCGAAACCATTTTCACTATGATACATTTGTGGTATTCTCCATTGTGTTCTGTGATTCTATCATGAGTCCGGGTTTAACTATCATGTACAGCTAGTTGAAATGGCTCCTTCATATATAGAGCTAACTTTGTATTATTTGATGCTCATATTCGAATTGAAGTGTTTGCCTGCTTTGAATTGTTCCCTGTGAGGGATTCGCCATTTCTTCTGTCACTCAAGACTACATAATAAGATATGGTGCAGGGGCTGGAAAGATTTCAGGTTAATTTACAGTTGATTTTTATCCGTTTATTTTCTTTTTCTTTGAACTTGGAATTGTTGCATTTTTCTTTGTTGCTGAATCTGTGAAGTTGTTAATATTTATTTGATTTTGTACACGTCGGCCAGATCAATAGTTCTGAAACCTATCTAATTTGGCCGATCGTCAGCCTGACTATGTAATACCCACTGCTGGGAGTACGTTCCCTAAAGGAATTTGAAATACCGATGCTCCCTATCTGTTTTAACACAAGGTTTCGCTGATTTCATGTCAGCTACTCCCTCCGTTCCTAAATATAAATCTTTTCTAAAGATTTCAATATGGACTACATATAGATGTATATGAACATAGTTCAGAGTGTAGATTTACTCATTTTGCTCCATATTTTAATATGGACTACATACAGATGTATATGAACATAGTTTAAAGGGTAGATTTACTCATTTTGCTTCATATGTAATTCATATTGGAATCTTTAGAAAGACTTATATTTACTTATATTTAAAAACGGAGGGAGTACAACCGGACCCTTAAATCCTTCCTAAATGTTGGGCTGACAGCAGAGTCATCGCCTGGTCAACGGCCACCCGGTTGGATCCCCACACCCAGCCAAAATGTCCAGGCAAGCCTGATCAAGCCAGTTGTTACACTTTGGGCGATCTTAGGGCATGTACAATGGTGTTATCTTAGGAGTGCCACGTAGGATAAATGATGAAGTGGAGGAGAGAGAACTCATAAGAAAAGGCTTGTCTTCTCTTATTTAAGATAAGACAAGAGATGATCTCTTAGCACAATATGTCTCACCATATTTTTAGAAATGACTAGTTATTGAAGATAAGGCTAAGAGATGATCCATTGTAGACTCTTTTTTTTTGTCATATCTAAATTACATGCAATACTTAAGATAAGACTACCTTATCAACCATTGTACATGCCCTTAAGGCCAACTCCACCGCACGACCCCAAACGGATGTTCGTTTCTGTCCGTTTGGGGTGCGATTTGGCGGACGTCTGGGGACGGACAGACGAAGGAAACCATCTGTGCCCAACGCGCAGCAGGCGCGATTTTACCCCAAACGGACATGCTCTGCCCCGCCCCTAGCTCCCTACTCGCCGCGCTCGAACTCGCCGTGCGCCGGGCTGGCCTGCGCTGCCGCCCGTGCCGC
>NC_057795.1:417359117-417369069 GCF_018294505.1 Triticum aestivum | reverse complement strand
TGGCCTGTGCCCGCGCCGCAGCCCCGACACGCCCGCGCCACCCCGCCCCGTCCTTGCTGCTCGCCGTCTCGCCCCTTCCCGCTCGCCCGAGCTTGCACTGCTGCTCGCCGTCCCGCCCCGTTCGGCTCGCCCGAGCTTGAACTGCTGCTCGCCGTCCCGCTCGCCCGAGTTCTCGTCTCACTGATTTGTGGTCCAGAGGGCGGACGGGAGCGGACGAGAGGGACGAGAAGAGCGTCCGTTTTCTGTCCGTTCGGGAGCATTCGTGGCTCAATTTTGGTCCAGGTTTGGGGTTGAGCCGGACAAAAACGGACGCGAACGGACGTGCGTGTCCGTTTGGGTGTGCTCGCTGGGCCAGATTTTGCCCCATACGAACAAAACCGGACAAGATGGGGTTCTGCAGTGGAGTTGGCCTAACAGCTAGACGAAAAGTAATTCATGGAGTCCTCCAAAGTTTGCAACTCATTCTTTCGTCGAAAGATTCATATGTGAGCTAGCTACTATTTTTTTTAACGTCAGTACAGACGCAAGCGCTCATACATACGTGCATATACTCACCCTTATGACACGTACACCCTACCCCTATGAGCACCTTTGAGAGACTGAGCCGGCACCTCGTCATCGACGAGAATGTCTCCTCCCATTGAAAGCACCTCACCGGAAATCCTGAAATAAATCCAGCAATAAGCGAGCACCAGGACTTGAACCCTGCTGGGCTTGGGATACCACAGTTCCTCTAACCATCCAACCAACCACGGATTGGTTTGCGTGAGCTAGCTACTATTACAACAACTCCAAGCGGGTGACCCAAACAAACGCACAGTTTGTCCGCTTTTCGCCCTTTTGGATTGGCCAGGCGAACGAGAGCGTTTGTTTTTTCATATGGGTCGGCTCGAGCGCCCAACGGGAGGCCGACCCAAATTTGCTCATTTTTTTAAATGATACACACGTGGCACAAATAACTCTAATACAAACTTAATTTTCCATAACTAGCCGGTCAACCGACGACTAAAGTGAAGGAAATATGCCCTAGAGGCAATAATAAAGTTATTATTTATCTCCTTATATCATGATAAATGTTTATTATTCATGCTAGAATTGTATTAACCGGAAACATAATACATGTGTGAATACATAGACAAACATAGTGTCACTAGTATGCCTCTACTTGACTAGCTCGTTTATCAAAGATGGTTATGTTTCCTAGCCATGGACAAATGAGTTGTCATTTGATTAACGGGATCACATCATTAGAAGAATGATGTGATTGACTTGACCCATTCTGTTAGCTTAGCACTTGATCGTTTAGTATATTGCTATTGCTTTCTTCATGACTTATACATGTTCCTGTAACTATGAGATTATGCAACTCCCGTTTACCAGAGGAACACTTTGGGTGCTACCAAACGTCACAACGTAACTGGGTGATTATAAAGGAGTACTACAGGTGTCTCCAAAGGTACATGTTGGGTTGGCGTATTTCGAGATTAGGTTTTGTCACTCCGATTGTCGGAGAGGTATCTCTGGGCCCTCTCGATAATACTCATCACCTAAGCCTTGCAAGCATTGTAACTAATGAGTTAGTTATGAGATGATGTATTATGGAACGAGTAAAGAGACTTGCCGGTAACGAGATTGAACTAGGTATTGGATACCAACGATCGAATCTCGGGCAAGTAACATACCGATGACAAAGGGAACAACGTATGTTGTTATGCGGTTTGACCGATAAAGATCTTCGTAGAATATGTGGGAACCAATATGAACATCCAGGTTCCGCTATTGGTTATTGACCGAGAATAGTTCTAGGTCATGTCTACATAGTTCTCGAACCCGTAGGGTCCGCACGCTTAACGTTACGATGACAGTTTTATTATGAGTTTATAAGTTTTGATGTACCGAAGGTTGTTCGGAGTCCCGGATGTGATCACGGACATGACGAGGAGTCTCAAAATGGTCTAGACATAATGATTGATATATTGGATGACTATATTCGGACACCGGAAGTGTTCCGGGTGTTTTCGGAGAAAAACCGGAGTACCGGAGGGTTACCGGAACCTCCCCGGGAAGTAATGGGCCTTGATGGGCCCTAGTGGAGAGAGAGAGGGGCCGGCCAGGGCAAGAGGCGCGCCCCCTCCCCTTGAGTCCGAATAGGACAAGGAAGGGGGGGGGGGCGGCGCCCCCCTTGCCTTCCCCCTCTCCCACTCCTTCCTTCCCCCTCCTTCTTGGAATAGGAAAGGGAGGGGGCAAACCTACTTGGAGTAGGTTTCCCCCTCCTAGGGCGCGCCTCCCCTTAGGCCGGCCCGCTCCTCCTCTCCTCCTTTATATACGGGGGAGGGGGGCACCCCATAGACACACAAGTTGATCTACGGATCGTTCCTTAGTCGTGTGCGGTGCCCCCCTCCACCATATTCCACCTCGGTCATATCGTCACGGAGTTTAGGCGAAGCTCTGCGCCGGTAGAACATCACCGTCGTCACCACGCCGTCGTGCTGACGGAACTCATCCCCGACGCTTAGCTGGATTGGAGCCCGGGGAACGTCATCGAGCTGAACGTGTGCTGAACACGGAGGTGCCGTACGTTCGGTGCTTGGATCGGTCGAATCGTGAAGACGTACGACTACATCAACCGCGTTGTCATAACGCTTCCGCTTACGGTCTACGAGGGTACGTGGACAACACTCTCCCCTCTCGTTGCTATGCCATCACCATGATCTTGCGTGTGCGTAGGAAACTGTTGAAATTACTACGTTCCCAACAGTGGCATCCGAGCCTAGGTTTTATGCGTTGATGTTATATGCACGAGTAGAACACAAGTGAGTTGTGGGCGATACAAGTCATACTGCTTACCAGCATGTCATACTTTGGTTCAGCGATATTGTGAGATGAAGCGGCCCGGACCGACATTACGCGTACGCTTACGCGAGACTGGTTTCACCGTTACGAGCACTTGTGCTTAAAGGTGGCTGGCGGGTGTCTGTCTCTCTCACTTTAGCTGAATCGAGTGTGGCTACGCCCGGTCCTTGCGAAGGTTAAAACAACACTAACTTGACGAACTATCGTTGTGGTTTTGATGCATAGGTAAGAACGGTTCTTGCTAAGCCCGTAGCAGCCACGTAAAACTTGCAACAACTAAGTAGAGGACGTCTAACTTGTTTTTGCAGGGCATGTTGTGATGTGATATGGTCAAGACGTGATGCTATATTTATTGTATGAGATGATCATGTTTTGTAACCGAAGTTATTGGCAATTGGCAGGAGCCATATGGTTGTCGCTTTATTGTATGAAATGCAAACGCCCTGTAATTGCTTTACTTTATCACTAAGCGGTAGCGATAGTCTTAGAAGCAATAGATGGCGTAAACGACAACGATGCTATGATGGAGATCAAGGTGTCGCGCCGGTGACGATGGTGATCACGATGGTGCTTCGGAGATGGAGATCACAAGCACAAGATGATGATGGTCATATCATATCACTTATATTGATTGCATGTAATGTTTATCCTTTATGCATCTTATCTTGCTTTGATTGACGGTAGCATTTTAAGATGATCTCTCACTAAAAATTATCAAGAAGTGTTCTCCCTGAGTATGCACCGTTGCCAAAGTTCGTTGTGCCCAGACACCACGTGATGATCGGGTGTGATAAGCTCTACGTTCATCTACAACGGGTGCAAGCCAGTTTTGCACACGCAGAATACTCAGGTTAAACTTGACGAGCCTAGCATATGCAGATATGGCCTCGGAACACGGAGACCGAAAGGTCGAGCGTGAATCATATAGTAGATATGATCAACATAGTGATGTTCACCATTGAAAACTACTCCATCTCACGTGATGATCGGTTATGGTTTAGTTGATTTGGATCACGTGATCACTTAGATGACTCGAGAGATGTCTGTCTAAGTGGGAGTTCTTAAGTAATATGATTAATTGAACTTTAATTTATCATGAACTTAGTCCTGGTAGTATTTTGCAAATTATGTTGTAGATCAATAGCTCGCGTTGTTGCTTTCATATGTTTATTTTGATATGTTCCTAGAGAAAATTATGTTGAAAAATGTTAGTAGCAATGATGCGGATTGGATTCGTGATCTGAGGTTTATCCTCATTGCTGCACAGAAGAATTATGTCCTTAATGCACCGCTAGGTGACAGACCTATTGCAGGAGCAGATGCAGACGTTATGAACGTTTGACTAGCTCAATATGATGACTACTTGATAGTTTTGTGCACCACGCTTTATGGCTTAGAATCGGGACTTCAAAGACGTTTTGAACGTCATGGACCATATGAGATGTTCGAGGAGTTGAAGTTAATATTTCAAGCAAATACCCGAGTTGAGAATATGAAGTCTCCAACAAGTTCTATAGCTAAAAGATGGAGAAGAATCGCTCAACTAGTGAGCACGTGCTCAGATTGTCCGGGTACTACAATCGCTTGAATCAAGTGGGAGTTAATCTTCCAGATAAGATAGTGATTAATAGAATTCTCTAGTCACCACCACCAAGTTAGTAGAACTTCGTGATGAACTATAATATGCAAGGGGTGATGAAAACGATTCCCGAGCTCTTCGTGATGTTGAAATCGACGAAGGTAGAAATCAAGAAAGAGCATCAAGTGTTGATGGTTGACAAGATCACTAGTTTCAAGAAAAAGGGCAAATGGAAAGAAAGGGAACTTCAAGTAGAATGACATGCAAGTTGTCACTCCCATGAAGAAGCCCAAAGCTGGACCAAAGCCTGAAACTGAGTGATTATACTGCAAAGGAAATGGTCACTAGAAGCGGAAATGCCCTGAATATTTGGTGGATAAGAAGGATGGCAAAGTGAACAAGGGTATATTTGATATACATGTTATTGATGTGTACCTTACTAGTGTTTATAGTAACCCCTGAGTATTTGATACTTGTTCGGTTGCTAAGATTAGTAACTCGAAACAGGAGTTACAGAATAAACAGAAACTAGTTGAGGGAGAAGTGACGATGTGTGTTGGAAGTGGTTCCAAGATTGATATGATCATCATGGCACACTCCCTATACTTTCGGGATTAGTGTTGAAACTAAATAAGTGTTATTTGGTGTTTGCGTTGAGCATGAATATGATTTGATCATGTTTATTGCAATACGGTTATTCATTTAAGTAAGAGAATAAATTGTTGTTCTGTTTACATGAATAAAACCTTATATGGTTACATACCCAATGAAAATGGTTCGTTGGATCTCGATCGTAGTGATACACATATTCATAATATTGAAACCAAAAGATGCAAGGTTAATAATGATAGTGCAACTTATTTGTGGCACTGCAGTTTAGGTCATATTGGTGTAAAGCGCATGAAGAAACTCCATGCTGATGGGATTTTGGAATCACTTCATTATGAATCACTTGATGCTTGTGAACCATGCCTTATGGGCAAGATGACTAAAGACTCCGTTCTCCGGAACAATAGAGCGAGCAACTGACTTATTGGAAACAATACATACTGATGTATGCGATCCGATGAGTGTTGAGGCTCGCGGCAAGTATCATTATTTTCTGACCTTCACAGATGATTTGAGCAGATATGGGTATATCTACTTAATGAAACATAAGTCTGAAACGTTTGAAAAGTTCAAAGAAATTCAGAGTGAAGTTGAAAATCATCGTGACAAGAAAATAAAATTTCTATGATCTGATCATGGAGGAGAATATTTGAGTTACGAGTTTGGTCTACATTTGAAACAATGCGGAATAGTTTCGCAACTCACGCCACCCGGAACACCACAGCGTAATGGTGTGTCCGAACGTCATAACCGTACTTTATTGGATATTGTACAATCTATGATGTTTCTTACCGATTTACCACTATCGTTTTGGGGTCATGCATTAAAGACAGCTGCATTCACGTTAAAAAGGGGCACCACCTAAGTCCGTTGAGACGACATAATATGAACTGTGGTTTGGCAAGAAACCAAAGTTGTCGTTTCTTAAAGTTTGGGGTTGCGATGCTTATGTGAAAAAGTTTCATCCTGATAAGCTCAAACCCAAATCGGAGAAATGTGTCTTCATAGGATACCCAAAGGAGAAAGTTGGGTACTCCTTCTATCACAAATCCAAAGGCAAAACATTCGTTGCTAAGAATGGATCCTTTCTAGAGAAGGAGTTTCTCTCGAAAGAAGTGAGTGGGAGGAAAGTAGAACTTGATGAGGTAACTGTACCTGCTCCCTTATTTGAAAGTAGTTCATCACAGAAATCTGTTCCTGTGACTACTACACCAATCAGTGAGGAAGCTAATGATATTGATCATGAAACTTCAGATCAAGTTTCTACTGAACCTCGTAGGTCTTCCAGAGTAAGATCCGCACCAGAGTGGTACGGTAATCATGTTCTGGAAGTCATGTTACTAGACCATGATGAACCTACGAACTATGAGGAAGCGATGATGAGCCCAGATTCCACGAAATGGCTTGATGCCATAAAATCTGAGATATGATCCATGTACGAGAACAAAGTATGGACTTTGATTGACTTGCTCGATGATCAGCAAGCCATGTTAAATAAATGGATCTTCAAGAGGAAGACGGACACTGATAGTAGTGTTACTATCTACTAAGCTCGACTTGTTGCGAAAGGTTTTCAACAAGTTCAAGGTATTGAATACGATGAGATTTTCTCACTCGTATCAAAGCTTAAGTCTGTCTGAATCATGTTAGCAATTGCCACATTTTATGAAATCTGGCAAATGGATGTCAAAACTGCATTCCTTAATGGATTTTTTAAAGAAGAGTTGTATATGATGCAACCAGAAGGTTTTGTCGATCCGAAAGGTGCTGACAAAATGTGCAAGCTCCAGTGATCCATCAATGGACTGGTGCAAGCATCTCGGAGTTGGAATATACGCTTTGATAAGTTGATCAAAGCATATAGTTTTAATACAGACTTGCAGTGAAGCCTGTATTTACAAGAAAGTGAGTGGGAGCACTACAACATTTCTGATAAGTATATGTGAATGGCATATTGTTGATCGAAAATAATGTAGAATTTTTCTGGAAAGCATAAAGCAGTGTTTGAAAGGAGTTTTTCAAAGAAAGACCTTGGTGAAGCTGCTTACACATTGAGCATCAAGATCTATAGAGATAGATCAAGATGCTTGATAAGATTTTTCAATGAGTACATACCTTGACAGGATTTTGAAGTAGTTCAAAATGGAACAGTCAAAGAAAGAGTTCTTGCCTGTGTTGCAAGGTGTGAAAGTTGAGTAAGACTCAAAACCCGACCATGGCAGAAAATAGAAAAGAATGAACAGTCATTCCCTATGCCTCAGTCATAGGTTCTATAAAGTATGCTATGCTGTGTACTAGACCTATTGTATACCTTGCTCTAAGTTTGGCAAATGAATACACTTTTGATCTAAAAGTAGATCACTAGAATAGTGATCAAGAATATCCTTAGTGAGGACTAAGGAGATGTTTCTCGATTATGGAGGTGATGAAAGAGCCCATCGTAAAGAGTTACATCGGTGCAAGCTTTCACACCGATCCAGATGACTCTAAGTCTCAATCTGGATACATATTGAAAGTGGGAGCAATTAGCTAGAGTAGCTCCATGCAGAGCATTGTAGACATAGAATATTTGCAAAATACATACGGCTCTGAATGTAACAGACCCGTTGACTAAGCTTCTCTCACGAGCAAAACATGATCACACCTTAGTACTCTCTGGGTGTTAATCACATAGCGATGTGAACTAGATTATTGACTCTAGTAAACCCTTTGGGTGTTGATCACATGACGATGTGAACTATGGGTCTTAATCATATACATATATGAATATTGGTGTTAAATCACATGATGATGTGAACTAGATTATTGACTCTAGTGCAAGTGGGAGACTGAAGGAAATATGCCCTAGAGGCAATAATAAAGTTATTATTTATTTCCTTATATCATGATAAATGTTTATTATTCATGCTAGAATTGTATTAAACGGAAACATAATACATGTGTGAATACATAGACAAACATAGTGTCACTAGTATGCCTCTACTTGACTAGCTCGTTTATCAAAGATGGTTATGTTTCCTAGCCATGGACAAATGAGTTGTCATTTGATTAACGTGATCACATCATTAGAAGAATGATGTGATTGACTTGACCCATTCCGTTAGCTTAGCACTTGATTGTTTAGTATATTGCTATTGCTTTCTTCATGACTTATACATGTTCCTGTAACTATGAGATTATGCAACTCCCGTTTACCGGAGGAACACTTTGGGTGCTACCAAACGTCACAACGTAACTGGGTGATTATAAAGGAGTACTACAGGTGTCTCCAAAGGTACATGTTGGGTTGGCGTATTTCGAGATTAGGTTTTGTCACTCCGATTGTCGGAGAGGTATCTCTGGGCCCTCTCGGTAATACTCATCACCTAAGCCTTGCAAGCATTGTAACTAATGAGTTAGTTATGAGATGATGTATTACGGAACGAGTAAAGAGACTTGCCGGTAACGAGATTGAACTAGGTATTGGATACCAACGATCGAATCTCGGGCAAGTAACATACCCGATGACAAAGGGAACAACGTATGTTGTTATGCGGTTTGACCGATAAAGATCTTCGTAGAATATGTGGGAACCAATATGAACATCCAGGTTCCGCTATTGGTTATTGACCGAGAATAGTTCTAGGTCATGTCTACATAGTTCTCGAACCCGTAGGGTCCGCACACTTAACGTTACGATGACAGTTTTATTATGAGTTTATAAGTTTTGATGTACCGAAGGTTGTTCGGAGTCCCGGATGTGATCACGGACATGACAAGGAGTCTCGAAATGGTCGAGACATAAAGATTGACATATTGGATGACTATATTCGGACACCAGAAGTGTTCCGGGTGTTTTCGGAGAAAAAACCGGAGTACCGGAGGGTTACCGAAACCCCCCGGAAAGTAATGGGCCTTGATGGGCCCTAGTGGAGAGAGAGAGGGGCCGGCCAGGGCAAGAGGCGTGCCCCCTCCCTTGAGTCCGAATAGGACAAGGAAGGGGGGGGGGCGCCCCCTTGCCTTCCCCCTCTCCCACTCCTTCCTTCCTCCTCCTTCTTGGAATAGGAAAGGGAGGGGGCAAACCTACTTGGAGTAGGTTTCCCCCTCCTAGGGCGCGCCTCCCCTTAGGCCGGCCCCTCCTCCTCTCCCCCTTTATATACGGGGGAGGGGGCACCCCATAGACACACAAGTTGATCTACGAATCGTCCCTTAGCCGTGTGCGGTGCCCCCCTCCACCATATTCCACCTCGGTCATATCGTCACGAAGTTTAGGCGAAGCCCTGCGCCGGTAGAACATCATCGTCGTCACCACGCCGTCGTGCTGACGGAACTCATCCCCGACGCTTAGCTGGATTGGAGCCCGGGGAACGTCATCGAGCTGAACGTGTGCTGAACACGGAGGTGCCGTACGTTCGGTGCTTGGATCGGTCGAATCGTGAAGACGTACGACTACATCAACCGCGTTGTCATAACGCTTCCTCTTACGGTCTACGAGGGTACGTGGACAACACTCTCCCCTCTCGTTGCTATGCCATCACCATGATCTTGGTGTGCGTAGGAAACTGTTGAAATTACTACGTTCCCAACATAAAGTCCACTTAAAACTTAATTAATCATTAATAAAAACTAAAAAAGTCAGCGTCCGCACACAACCCTAGACGTCCGCCTTCCCCTTGCCCTTGCCGGCGTCCTCGTCTCCGATGAGGTCGATGAAGACGGGAGGCGGCTAGCCCAGCCGAAGGCGGCTTGATAGGCCGCCAGGGTTGCCTCCTCCGTCGTCGGCTGCGGCAGAGGCAATGCGGCAACGTGGGCGCGCTCCTCCTCCTGCCGCTCACTCTATATGCGCCGCTCGCCGTTGACGCGCTCCTCCACTAGTCAGCGCTGCCGCCAGTGTTCTAGGTACATGGCATGCGGCAGCGGCGTGCCACCAAG